>NC_086227.1:24792500-25085000 GCF_036321145.2 Pelmatolapia mariae
ACAGAAGGAGGTCCATTGAAGAGGACTGGAAACGGAAGGAGCAAATGCATAAGAAGTGGCAAGTGAGGGCCAGGCAGCTAAATTCTGCTGACTACTCAGGTTTCAAACAGCTGGGTAGGGGAGCTCAGCACTCTTTAACATATGGTATCACTGAGCAATTAATCTACAGAGGGAAAGTATGGAAGGACAACAGAGAGAGGTAAAAAGAACTGGCAGAAGGGGTCAAGAAAGTGAGAAATCAGCAGAAAAGATTTGAGGAAGAAAGAAGGCTGCTTACAGTAACACCCATTATTTTCCCAGAAGACAGGTGCAGGGGATATTAATCCAAATAAGAGAGGTAAGCTTTGCCAGTTTTCAGCTCATGCTACAGCCAAAGCTCTGCATATTCCACCCAGCCAAAGGCTTTTAGATGCTTCCCATTAGAACCGAGACAGGGCTGGAATTTAATGGCCAAGTTGCGAAGGAGGATCCAGCCTGTTACTCACTACTAAGTGGCTTCCAACCCAGTTCAACATTCAGTATAAAGACTTTTGATGGCTTTTCCTCATAAATACTTGGAAAGACAAACAGGGGCAACACTTTTTTCTGGTGTGAAACAGTAACAAACTTAAAAGCAGTGAATACCTGTGAATATTTAGCTGCTAAGCACCTACGTCTGAGTTCTTTCCTTAAGTTTGAGTGGAAAACTTGACATTTTTCTTTAATAGGACACATTCTTGTTATTATAGTCACTTGAGCCACTTGCCAGAAAAATTAAATGAAACCCTGAATATGAGCACAGAGCTTATTCCTTTAAGAGCACAACACATCAAAGTGAATAAATATAGCCTGACTGTCTTCACTCGTTTAACACTTAACTTATTGTATTTCATTCACCGAAATATCCATGAATTGGATAAATACAAGCATGAACTACAGAGAGGAACACAAAGACAAGCATTGCACTAACTACTGAGCACTTACAAGACTTTTCCTGTTTCTATTTCAAGAGATTGCCATGTTGTCATGAAGCACAATGAAGCTATATTAGCTGCTATATCCTCACACATCATTGTTTACACATCAGTTTAAGTTTGGGGTGATTTTTTAAAGTTATCGAGTTTGTTTTCTATGTTATTCTTTATTTATTGCTAGTTTGAGTTTCTAATTGCTGTTTTAGTTCATGTATTGAAAGTCTACTATTTCATATATACTATTAATACTAGTTTTTCTAACATTAAGTATTTTGTTCCTGTCTTATCTATATTCTAGTAATGAGTCTTAGTTTGGGTTAATGTATATTATTAGTAATTGTATTAGTCTATGTTGCTGTGTTCACTTGTCCCTGATTTCTTATTCAGTAATTTTCTTCAGGTCTATGTTAGTGTCCTTTAGCTATTGCCTGTTCTATCTTGAAGGTTTGTTTTCTTTTGTGTTTAATTTTAGTTTTACTTCCTGTCTTCTCCCTCCTTTGTGATTCTGTGCTTCTCCCTGATCGCTTTCCCCGGTTGTTTTTCTGCCCTCACTTGTGTCTTTTTTTCTCTAATTAGTGCTCTGTGTATACATCCTCCAGTGTCTCCCACATCTAGTTTATCTGTTAGGTTCCTCTAGCTGACCTATGTCACTGTGCATCTTGTGTTTTTACCTTTTGGACTTTGTTAATGCGCAAATCTCATCATCAGCCTTGATTAAACAGATTGCTCTTGTTTGTTACTCCTTTGTGTCCCGCATCTGGGTCCTCTCCTAATCACTATCTCTGGCAGATAATAGAGAAGTTGGTGGAAAAATAAATTTCAACTTAAAGGTATTTCAAGCAAATTAGTTCATTAGTTGATCAGTTTAACCAGACAAATATTTAGATTTGTCTGTGTTATGTTTTTTGATCCACCTGAGATTTCTTAATTTATTTAATAAGGTTAATAACATTTTGATTCTCAAATGGTCACATAAATAATAAAATGCACAAATCTCAATCATATAAATGTAACAGCAACTGCAATACATTATTATCATATGATTTGTCTGTTAAGTATCTTTGACAGCCCCTAGAGTAGTGTACTGCAAAAACACTAAATATGAGAGTGCATGAAAGGAAAAGCAAAGGCAGAAAGGGACATCCAGTTATTTTAGCTTCATGGAGTCAGTTAAGAGTGACAAACTTTGGAAAGTTTTAAACTTAGAGTAAGCAGGTCATGGCTGTGGTACCCTCATATTTTTAAGGAGGTGGACTGAACTTCTGCAGAGTGGAATTTGCTATGATGCACCGACTGGAGTAGGCAGATATAATCAATAGAATTACATGAAATGGCAGCCTGAAACACACCACACACAACCACTGTACTGAAAACCCTAAAGGTTTGTCTATTTAAAGCTCAACTGCCCTGACACAGAAAAAGTTGCATAGCTTTATTTACTGTACGCGCATGATTCATGCAAACTGAAGCATATGCTGCAGAGGCACGACAGGCACTAAGATAATTTTAATGTTCTATTCCACCGTGTAGTTCAGAGGCGCCTCAGTTAATGAGACTCAGTCTGTCTGGTTCTGAGTCTGACTTTCAATCCACCACCCACTGAGTTCACATATTAAAATTATACCACTGGGGAAGAGTTCAGTCAGTGGAAAACAATGTGTCATTTTCATCCATATCAAATGATATGGATACAAGAAGAAAATGTTATCTTTGGGGATATCCATTGTCATTAGGTAATTTAAGGGCGAAGTGATGTATCATTTGCCTCATCCGGACCTCCTGACGCATACTAATACCAAAACAGTTACGCTTCATTTCACAAATTCTCTCTGCTCCCAGCAATACCTCAGTCAGAATTCAGTTTACGAGTTAAAAGTGCAAACATAGTTGTGAATATCAATGTGAGAAAATGTCACTTGTGGTATCACAGGAAATTTGTTAAGTTACTTTCAAGTTTGTTTTCCACCCTTGACCGGTCCTTGTACTGATCATTGTGGTAATTATCAAATCTCTGTGCTGATGTCTTCTCAGAAGTCTGCATTATAATTACTTTAAGCAGCCTTTATTAGAGATAATGGACCTTCAGAGTTCGATCACATTTAATTACAACTGACAAATTAGGCTCTAACTATATCTACACTCTACCTGGGAGAGAGAATATCAAATACAAGAACGACTGCTTCCATGTGTTGTGCATTTCATTGAATTAAATGAGGATTCAGGGAAATAGATAAGAGTTAGTCAGGAGAGGGGGCACAAAAGCAGAGGTGTGGATATGAGGCCTAAAAAATTGTGCAGCAACATCAAAGCACTGGTGATGGACAAAAGCATCTGAACCATACAGATTTGGTATTCTCATTAAAATCTGCCAAAGGTTTTAAGTCTCCCCACTTTTCTTCAAACCTTAATGTGTATTTGGATGTGTATGTGTATTTGCATTAATAACTAATATATGCAGTACATATGGACACAAACTGGACATGTTATGACACAGAGCTGACTTTAGAATGTGTCATATGAATGATGATGGTGGTCTGACTTCTAACGAATACATATACATCTTTCATGGGGCTAACAGGATTGAACTGTGCATTTGGAAACCACAGCAGCTGCATCAGTGTGTTTCAGTACCTCGATGTTGTGCTTTTAATAGAAAGTCATAATATTATTACCAATTATTAAATCAGTCACTGCCATATTGGCATTAATAATGCCAATAACAATGCTACTATTCTTGTAATAATTTTTTTTTAGAATTTCATCATCACCTGAAAACCATGTAATTGACTAGTTTAGTCCATTTAATTAATTTAATCCAATGCTGGTTTCAAGGTTTCACATCACACTGGTTTAAGTTGAATTAAGGTTTAGTCGATGGTTTTTCTTTAATCACAAATCAAGACTGCAGTTACAAGTCACAAACAAAATTCCCACTCTCAGCATATTCATCTGAAACAACCTTCTGCTATTCAACCCTGAACATACTTCAATCTGCACAACAAAGGTGGACAAAAAGACGTCACTTTGATTTTTGAGTGAAGGAGACGCTGATGTTTATGGTAACAACAGGCAAGAAACATCTCAGTCTGGCATATTCCCGTCTATGCATCTATTCTTGAGCAGATTGCATTACTAAAAAGATTTAAATGCAACTTGATACATGATAAAATTTAGTTTACTTTCAGTTCATTCTACTTAATTGTATTGTATAATCGATTGTATAGTTTTCCTGATACTGTGTCCATCTCATGTAACATTTTGTGCATATTACCAGTGCAGCTCTCTCTTTATGGAAGTAAAGGCGATTTAGATGTGTTCTGACTTGGAAGCCTATTTACCATTTCCAGAGAGAGGGCATTTGTTTGCATGGCACTAGGGAGAACCCTAGTGGTAAAATACTGAACTACAGATTTAATGCATTATTTTTGTACACACACACACACACACATACAAAAAAGGCAAAAATGCCTGGCGCTCATGCTGGTACGCAAAACATGACGATAATAAAATATGACATACATAAGTATTTTTGTCAATAAGGTCATATGAACAGAAGCACTGTATTATAGTGAATTAACACAAGTCATTTGACCTTGAAACAAGAATACGCTAGCTCTTTAGTTATGTTAAAGTTATGTTAAAGTTATGTTAAAGTTCAGAGAAATTTCTGTAAAAGTCTGTATTTGTTTTTTAAATATTTCATCTCAGATTCTTTTGTTCTGTTTTGGGATAATAAGAGTCGGGACCCGCATCTGAAAGCATCTCTGTGGTAGAATGTATATTAGGCTACATTGCCAGAAGTGCTTGTTAATATTTCTGAATTTTAGAAATGCAAAAAGACTTTAACTCCATTCCCTACAGCTGCTGTAAATATAGCCAACAAAGACATACACCTGAGCCTCTAGGTGATTTTACCTCATTTTTTCAACAAGAAATCGATGGTTATAGGCAGGGCTGCACATAAGTGGTCCGCAGGTGCGCATTCGCTGTCAAAATAAAAGACGCGCACCAGATAAGAAGTTGGAACGCGCGTTTGCGTACATAAGATGTTCTGGAGGAAGACAGACATTTGTTCAGAACTCAAAAGATGTCGAAGAAGCAAGCTCCGTAAGCAATTACTTTGGTGTTCTTCCACCGCAAAAGAAGCGCGTATTCCCGGAAATTCCGAGAAATTCCACAAGCATGACCTGGTGCGCGTCTTTTATTTTGACAGCGAATGCGCACCTGCGGACCACTTACGTGCAGCCCTGGTTATAGGGATTTATTAGCCTTTGAGATTTTACTAAAGATGACCTAGTGAAGGGCAATAAGAAACTGAAGACTACCAGCACAAGCTCTATTAACTGGCTGTTTCCTGAGTTTTACATTTTGGGGGGTTTTCTTCATAGAGAAACATAGCTAAAGGTCTGCACGTGAAAACAAAGTCATTACTCTCAGTATGATTATGACTGTTATTAGTACTGAAGGAAAATAAAGCTACATTCAATCCGCCCTGCCAGTGATATGATTCACTGCAGCTCAACTGTCAAAAATGGTATGTGTGCAAAGTCAAACACTGTATGTGGGTAGAGTAAATTTGAGTATGCTCACCTGTCAACATGACAGAATAGTTTTTGCTGCACTGGTACCTGTCACAGCTGTAGCACTTTCAGTGGCATCAGAATGGCACTTTGGGTCTTTACTCATATAATCTCTAGCTACTCTGATGGGTGTTGAGCTTGCTGCAAACTTCTGCAGTAGTGTCAGAAATGACACTTTTATTCATGGACCTGAATTGGCAGGTAACACAAACAAGAATATGCTTGCTCCACAGTTTGCTGATGTGTTACAGAACTGAGTCAGGTCAAAGAAGTCTTTGACAAGAGACAGGTTTCTATATTATAAGACACATTACTTTTTAAATATTTGCTTGAGTTTATGCAAGTTAAGACCTGTTGAAGCTTTAAATGGTTGCAGGTGAATTCACCTACAGTAATATGCCAAGTGTGCCCCAGAACCCTGCTCATATACTATGTGTCTCTACTAAAGTCATGCTGCCATACAACAGGGGTGTCCAACTCCAGGCCTCAAGGGCCGGTGTCCTGCAGGTTTTAGATCTCACCCTGGGTCAACACACTTGAATCAAATGATTAGTTCATTACCAGGCCTCTGGAGAACTTCAAGACATGCTGATGAGGTAATTTAGCCATTTAAATCAGCTGTGTTAGATCAAGGATACATCTAAAACCTGCAGGTGCGCATTCGCTGTCAAAATAAAAGACGCGCACCAGGTCATGCTTGTGGAATTTCTCGGAATTTCCGGGAATTCTTTTGCGGTGGAGGAACACCAAAGTAATTGCTTACGGAGCTTGCTTCTTCTACGGTATTCAAAAATAAGCAACTTACTTACAGGAGAGATATATTTCCTGGCTGTCATGCTACTTGAGCCGAAAAACTTTTAAAATGAAAGAAAGCTTCAATTTTGTAATCAGTTGCTCAGTGCTGCCTCTGGTGGCTGCACACAGCAAAATGTTGGCTCACAACCATGCAGTCCATGAAAACAAGTTACTTTACACATCTATAACCATCTGTTGTTTTTCTGAATTACCATCAACCATGTCTATGTCTCCATGTTAGCATGTCTTGCGGAACATGTAGTAAATTAGGATACCAAGATAACAACTACACACATGGTTACACAAAAAGTTGCTCTGACCTCTTCAATAATGCTCGACAGGTAAACTGATTTTCGGGGTAAAAAACGATGGAGGGACTGATTTGCTCTCCAAATAAAACCTTTTATTCCATTTTAATCATCTTGGCTAAAACTTCTGTCACTCTCAATCATTCTCTTCATCTCTCTGTCAGATTAATATGAGAGGATCATTGAATCTAACAAGGTCAAACAGATGAAGAGAAATAAGAAACCAGCCTGGAAGAAAAAAAACACTGATTTTTTTAATAGATTTAGTTCACTTTGCATTTAATTTTAGAGAATAAATACTCATCTTTTTTCAAATCAAATAATAACCTAAAACCCCTTTGTTTCATATGACTAAGTTTTCTCAAATATCCAGCATGAGAATGTGGAAAGGTCTTCACTTCTGGTACTCACAAAAATGGTTTCACTGTATTACCTACAGCTTTTAAGACACAAGTGCTTGTCTGAATAATCAGTAAAATTAATAAAAACAAGCAGACAGTTTGTGTTGAGTTTAGGACAGACAAGATTTCTTCATTACTACATACACATCAACAGGGATGAGTATAAAATAACAGTTACTGGAAAAGAAGGAGACTTTGTTAAGTAATCATGAGGCAAAAAGGCTAAATTCATCCAGGATTGCTGAAAAAGCAATACTGCTCTATAAAAGGAAACAATGATTTGAAGGCATCTTCACTCTTTATGTCACCACTGACTGCTTTCCCACAACAGCATTGATCAGAATATAATCAGCAAAGCATTCCACGTGAATATCAGTAAAAGTAGGCAATCTATACCATCTCAGTGTGTATACAAATATATTGCAGCATCCCTGGTGTAGGCCTACATGCACTCATCTTCAGTCAGTCCCACTTTCAGTTCCCGTGCAAGCAATTACGCATGAAGAGTTCAAACTAACCTGCTAGAGCCTTTCATGCCACAGTGAAATATGAGGAAAGAATTCCTTCAATGGGAGTTTTAAACATTTGTTTTGGGGCCTAATATGGTGTCCTAACATGAGGCTGACAAAGTTGATAAAGATGGCCAAATTAATTTGGCTAAATTAAACCCATCCCATTAAAAAAGTCAGCAGGATTTCTTTTCATTTTTCCAGAGAATAATCATGACCGCCTTTCTTCTTGTCCCTGCTAAAATAAGTGTAATAAGTGTCCTTTATACCATTCAAGGCTTGGTCTTTTATTTAACCTGTAAATTTATATACTATATATCCTGCATTTACTGGGCCTTGATCACCATTATTAATACTCACATTTTAACTTTCAAGGTTGGCAGACATGTTTTATATTGTTATGTATGACCTGGCTTAGTTTCATTACATATGAAAACTTCCCCAAAAATGAAGGTAACTGTCTTCTATAGCATGACTCCAGGGCACAATGATGATCCACAGTGATATGTTCATCTTGAACACTGTTTCTGAACCATGACACGATGGCTTGTGCGCTTAAACCTCTGAATGGGAGTGGTGATGTAGAACCTCATTATGTGTCAGTACTTTAAACAAACGTGGCATTTTATTCATTAAATGTGCTCATTGAGACCATCGAGATGCTTTAGGGGCAGTAAACAAGCATATACTCACTATCTTTATAGTTGAACTTTACAAGAAACGATGCCGATACTACTAGCGGTTAAGAGACTGGATTTTGTTTAAGGGTTTGAAATTGTAGAGTAGGTGTGCTGAATCATCGGCAAATGATAAAGTATAAAAATCCAGCTGAGCATATAAATTTTACTTCAAAGTTGTTCATTTGGGTTTTCAAAAGCCAAAGTGTTTGTGTTTTCTACATTTAAAAAAAAGCCAAACATATGGTTAAGTATTTGACAACAGTAATATACTATAATAACCACCTATTACTGTTCAAAGGAAAGGTCTCTTAATGCTAACCAAGTGAATTTACTTTTTGAACACCCAACAAATACTGCAGTCATGAATGATTCTCTCACTTTGCATACACGGAGATATACAGTTCATCAGTCACATCATCATGGATGCATCGTCATGTTAACTTGGGTTAAACTGAAAACACAAATACCCATTCACTGTATTTAAACCATTTCTTAATTTAAAGAAACTAGTTTAAACTAAAAAAAGAAAAACAATATTAGTCCACCAAAGATAACAAGCATTTGTTGTTATTGGTGTTATTATGTGATCTGCAAACAAACATTAAAAAGCGATGCACTGGTTTGATATTGTATGGATTCGGATATTAGCAGATATTGATCGAGCCCATCTTGTTCAAGCTAACGTTCTATAAAAGGAGATTAGATACACAATGTCCTTATACTGTACATGCTCATATACACTGTGGTTTATACTTACCCATCTGACAGGAAGAATTTGGTCCTCTCAGTACAGACAATAACGCTACGGGGTTGTCTCTTCTCAATTAATTCTGATTACCAAAAAAATTGTGATCATGGAAAAAAAAGACATTTTCCATATTTAGCGTCTCCTATTGACATATCTACAGAGAGATGTGTGTACTTACTTTGGACATCATCAACAGAGGATGGCAATAATCTTTTGTTCATTTCCCTAAAGTCAGGAGCTAAAAAAACATCAATGGTGTATGAAAAGAAATCAATAAGTGGATCATCAGTGGATAAAGAACATCAGTCTGTTATAGAGTACAAACATCAAAAATCTGTCCATAGGAATGCCACCACTGTGTGCATGTCCTGCACACATGGGAGCAGAATCAAACCTAGAACTCAAACATGTCATTCTGCTTCTTCGCTAGCTTTGCCACCTCCTGTCGGATAGCTTGCACAAGTGCAGAGGTGGAGAGGCTGCTCAGGGGCATACTGTCCATGTCCTTCAGCACCTGGGGTAGACTTTGCTGGGATGATGTGCTTGGGGCAGGTGGTGGCTGCTCCAGTGTCTGGTTATACTGCAGAGGCAGCCTGGTGGGGCTCCCCTGTGGGTAGCGAGGATGAGGAAAAGCCTCTACGTACCCAGGCAGGGGCACCTGAAAAACAAGATGAACAGGACATCAGAAATACAGAAACATCATTACTACTGCCCACTAAAGATGACTTTGTTAGAAGACAGAATATTCGTTAGTTTTCCATCTTGCTGAGTGAACAGTTTCTCTTGAACCACTAATTAAAAAGAATGGGTGATAACGCAAAATATACAAAAAATGGACCAACTTAACAAGGAAAGTAATGAGTGTGGAGCTCTACAAATATATTAAACTAAGATGCAACTTGATTCAAACATTGCTTCGAACAAAAATCTACTTTTGCATGAAGACACAAATTTTAAGTGTCAGCATTACACACCACAAAACTAAAAAAAAAAGGGAAAAAAAGCAAACAGTAAATTTTTTAAAAAGGTGTTCATTTAAGAAATGTGCTCAACTACCCCAGTGTTTTGTTGTGTCCACTCAACGCCAGCCATAAATTCAGTTCAGCAAATGGTTTCTAAATGACACTGGTTCTGCAAAAAGACACTGCATGAATGCATTTGGTTGAAACAGGCAAAGAGACAAGAAAAAAAAAAGACAAAAAACATTTCATACAAACAGGGAGAGTGCAGGGAGGGAGGGACACATAGGCCACACGGGTTGCAATAACACATCTAACAAGACAAATGGAGCCTTTCCAATTGTAATGAAAAACAAAGAAAATTTAGGACTGTGCTTAACAACTACTAAGTTAAGTGAGTCCCAGTCATCTTCAAAGTTAGAGACTGGGCAGAAAATGTGTTTTGGATCAATGTCAGTTCCATAATGAGACAAAGGACAAAACAAATGTTTAATGGGGAGGGGTATCCCAACTACGCGACTTTTTATTATTAATTCATGTCAGTTCAGTACCACGCTTTATGGCTCTTTAGGCTTGAATTGAACTTATGCAGAAAAAAAAACAAGTTGAAGCATTTTAATATTATCTAATATATTTTATCATATTAATAGTGTGTTTCAGGAAACTGTATGAAAATAAGAGAAAACAAAAAAAAACAACCTTACATGTATGTTATGTTTGTAGCCATTCTCTAACCTGTTCGAAGTCTTGATTTATTCTTAATCCTTCAAGAAATTCATTTGGAGGAGTTTATTTTAAAGATCTAATTATTAGTCCAAGGATCTCTTGGAGCTATGGGACAACAGCTTAAGCTGGACTGTCCTGTTTAATTCCGACATCTAGTAATGACATTCTACCACTGTACATTAATTATTCTGCAGTAGGCTTGGGTGCTTCGGGCAAAATGAGCTTCCTTACAGAATCTGCCCACTGTGGCGGCACATCCTCGGGTTCAGGTGGATAAGACATCCAAGAGGGACTGTGGTAGGAGGTGGGCGGTGTGGACACAAAGTATTCTGAGTAACCGGGCCTCGTGGCTGGGATGGCATAGACAGCCGTGATTGGGTTTCCTGTGAAAAATAGAGAAGAGAGAGTGGCACTGACTAATTTCATTTGTGGGTTCATAAATTTCAGCTTTTCACCTCAAGCATTTTCATTTGTCCAACTATTTTTCCATTCTTGAAAAAGTAATGTTGGCATTAAAGCACACTGGAACACACTGTGGGTTGCTTTTAAAATGCAAAGTCATCTCCTTCTTATGCTTACCTGAGTAGTTGGACACAGGCTGCTCTGCAGTGATAGATGGAAGTGCTGCTCTAGTGGTTGGCCCATATGGGTTGTTGTCATGTTGACTTTGCATTTCAGTGACAGATGTCTCTAAGCTCCTTCCCTTAGGCCCCAAGTCAGAAGTGGAACTAAGTTGGACAGAGATTGGAGAGGCAATAAACAAAGACATACTGCAATACTACACCACTAGATGGCAGACACATGCTGAGTGAAAAAGTGGGCACCTTATTAACATTCTTCCCATCTCTCAATGCACTGCTCCAATATTAAAATTTACACAAGCCCTAAAATCGCGCTGGCCACAGTACATCACCCAGTGACTATCTAGTCCCTGAATATACATTTAAATATGAATAAATGTTGAATATCTTATGGGGTTTGGGAAATACAGGCAGCAGCATGACGGTCTGTCTGCAGCTGTGCTCGTGTATATCTTCAGCATTACCGTCTTAGAGAAGTCCCAGGAGGGGGCCCAGTGCGAGGTGGTAAAGGGGGAGGAGAACCCATGGCCTCAGGAAGCTGGGTGAAGCGAAAGGCCTTAAACAGATTGTGAAAGCCATTTAGGGTTAACGTTTCTTTATTACAGGTATTAGAGAGCACAAGTGATTCTCAGCCAACTTACTGGTTTAGGCAGGCTACACTGATACATATCTGTACCATAAGATGGCACCCACTGGAGGCCTCCCTGTCCAGAGCTCATTGTACCCGGTGCACTGGTCACCACATCTGCATAAGGGAGGGGAGGCGGCGCAGGGTTGTAGTGGTTTGGTTGGTGGTGGTGGGAGTGCCTTCCGGATGTGGACTGCCCCCCTGAAGCCAGACTGAAAGCCTCCTCTAGCAGCAGGTGCATCTGCTGTCGCACTTCATCAATCGACGGTTGTGAACTGAGAGTGGATGTCTCTGAGTGGCCTTTCAAGCCCCGTCCATACATGTATCCCCGCGGTCCCATTATACGATCAACATTTGTCTCCTCAATCAACTCTGGCTCAGTCTGAAAATGTTACCATAGAGAAACTATTGTGAACTGAGACTAAACATACTTTTGCAAAGTCTGACAACTTGTACATTTGGTAGAAAAGCCTATATTTATCTGTTTCATTTTCTTAAATAACAACAACAACAACAAAAAAAAAAACACAATTACAAGCAACATACAAACAAGACTGATGAGATATGCAATTTTGGCACAAGTTTAACCCTCTGAGGCCTAAGAAATTATCTGTGGTGACCCAAACCCTAATCTCAGGTTGACAGTTAAGATTTTAGCAATCAAGTCACAAAGAAATGATCATTCCAACTGAGACACATCAAAGCCTATTTTTTTCTCAAAAAAACATGTCTACTGTCTCCAAAATACAGGGTTATGATTAGAGCTTAGGCTAGGGTTAGGGTTGTCACCAGTGATGACTTTAGCCCTCAGAGAATAAAAGCATCAGTTTCACGGTAGCTTTATGCTGATGGTTTGTGGAAAGTATGCTTTGACTTTCAAATTTTTGTGATACTTTTAAACGTAGCCTTTCCACACTGAATTGTCAGGATGCTAACAGATACAAGTCCTGTAATGTATTTTGTAACTCTGTCACTTGGTTGCAAACAAAGTGCTGACTGAGCTAGAAGAGGCTGTTTAACATACACTTGAGTGTACTAGATTAATTTGCTGGAATAGTTTAATCCAATGTTGTTATGAGTTTGGTTACAGTAAGCTTAGGAGAAGGGCCACTGATACTTTATACATAACCACTGTCCTCTCAACTCTATGTATTCCACTCTCAGACTTAATTTCCCTCCATCTTTTCTTACTTCCTCTTTAGCCACATGAAATCAGTCCTCATACTTAGTGATAAATTAATATGAGTTGAGGCTGTCCTACTTCCTGTGCGAATACAGACTAGTCATGGGAGACCTAGTGTGGTGCACCTCATAAATCAGCCCCTCTTGCAACACAGAACAGCAGAGAAATATATCTGCAATGATGGAGCCTGCAGCTACATGAGGCCCTCTGTAATGTACAGGGCCAGGAGTTCTGAGAAAGGATCTTGTAATTTGTACTGGCCATTGTGCCATGTTTCTAACAGAGCTGAAAGGTTGGTAACAAAGACTTCAACACACTATTTTGCTTTCGATACCAGCTAGTCATCTCAAACACCTGATCTATTTAAATTGGAAGCAAAAAGCTGCCAGACCAGATTTGAACCTGCAACAGGAGAAAAAGCACAGAATTGCATAAAACAGTAATACTCAACATAGGCGCCCACACTACAGCTATAAGAGCCAGTAGACCCTTTTATTTTTCTCCCATGAAAAGTCAGATGGCTGTCAGGTCAGTGGAAGTTCAGAGAAATATTTCCAGCACTGGCTCAGAATGAAAGCCCTCTTTAGGAATGGTCTGCCTGATTGCTCTTAGAAGCTCCCATACCTGTGTTCGGTCTTCATGACAGAGAAAAGCCATACACAGAACCATAATGGACCAATAAAACAGTAGGGACATAAACCAGTCTTCCTGAGATGCATTATATATCAAAACGACAGGACCCAATAAATCTTAGCTCTTAATTATAAATGAACCACTTTTCTACCTTCAGCTGGCTGGGGCACACTTGAAACCACACCTGAGTTGAATATAACTCATTTCTAGCTCTGTTGCTGCAAGGAGAATAAGGCTGAACACCAGCAGGGATTGATTTTGATCTTTTAATTCAGTGCAAATAGGCAACCTTTTCTTTAATTACTATTAAAATGAATGAGAAGCACGGGCACCGTTGAACAGTAATACATCAGAAAAGTAAAAGTCACTTGTGCAGTCTTCTACACACAGGTTGCAAATTACCTCGTATTAATACATTTAATAAATACCAGCATTTGTTTCAGTGTTGCTAAAATGCTTTGTTAAATAAGTTTACACATAAATATCTTTTTCTGTCTTTAAGCAGGATTTTACAAATGCTATACTCCCACATGATATGATCTCTTAATGCAATTCAGTGTAAAATGGCTGCGCAGAAACGCCTTTTAATGTGTTCTAACACATCCCTATGTCTAACTGAAGCCTTTCTCTTACAGGAAAGCTGCATTCTCAGCTCTGGAAATACTCTGTTTGGTTCAGGTGAGGGTGCTGCCTGGTTAGAGCTTGCAGGAGGCAAGACACATGGCGTCCACTCACCCGATGTAAATTCTCCAGGTAATTACCTATTGTATTCTCCGACTGAGTCAGACATGCGCTTCCCGCATACAGCTCTGCGGGATAATGTCGAGAAAAGTTCAGGGCTGCAGTGCCAAATGTGAAAAACAGCTTTAGTCTTGTCAAGCTGCTCTTCCCCCATTTTGCTGGTAGTCTGTACAAAATTCCCTCTTGTCTTAAGTGTCCCTCTAAAGCTGCACAGCAGCTTAACAATGTCTACAGAAATACGAAGGGGAAAATTTGCACTAAAATTAACTGGAAATTTGAAAGACATGCATTCTGTTTGCCCAACACAGACAGATGAACCCTCATTATAGTTTTAGCTGAACTGTGGAAATATCTTTTACTCACAATGAAGCCTGTGGATTTTAATTCCCCATCAGAGGATCGCTTCACAGGCAGCAAGGATAAGAGTAACAAAGTTACAAAGAGTTAAAAGTTAACAAAGAGTTAAAATTACCAAATCTTTAATAAACTGTTGCATATTTTTTAAAATAGACTTGAACCTGTGTAGAGTTATCTTTTAACTGCTAATTGGATGATCAAGTTGGGCAGACAGGGTCGGTGTTGAAATATAACTCACATCATAGCCACTGTTGCGGATGCCTCTCCTGGGTCTCTCTCTCATTACAAGCAGGTCCATCTCTGTTCCTCCGGGGCTCGGACTGCTTAAGCTTTGTCTGCTTCGATAGGCCGCCTGCCCTACCTGCGAGTGCCTGCCAATTAGAGTAAAGAGTGGATTCAATGCAAATCAAATCTGGTTTCATTATTAACTTAAAACATTTACTCTTTCAGTTTTAATTTCCCCGCAGTGGCAAGTAGTGATGGGTGAAGGAAGGCATAATAAACCTTACAGGTTTTCTTGAGCCAGACATTATGAACAGGGCGAGGAAAAGTATACAAGCTACCTGAAATGTTAACACAGAGGGATGAGATGTGATATGTTAGAAAATCCCAAGAATATCAAAGAAAAGTTCTGGGACAGATTTCAAATAATTATTTGAAAGATTTATTTTTTTCAAAGTAAAATGGTCATCAAGTGAACACACAAACCCACTTTCTGGTTTGAACATTGCTGGTTAGCAGATGAGTGTGAGTTATTCTGATGTCTAAATGTAAAGTACAAGTACTACACATGTTTTTATGCATCTGTATGGCTGAAACAGGAAAGAACCAGCATAGTGGTCCATCCAAAACCCTGAATTATCTCCATTAGGGAAGCTCTGAATTTGGATCAGTCTAATCAGAAAGGCCTAATGGGACTCCCACTACCTACTATGGCATAAATGGATAATAACAGTATTAAAGGAGGCACAGCAGGGGTGAGTAGAGATTGCTAGCGGTCCATGATTAAAAGTCCAATCAACCAATATGAAGAACATGATACATGCGGTGGGTCAAACTTGTAAGCAAGAATGGATCTTTCTTTGTGTTGACAGTCAGTAAAATCTTGTTTCCAGCTGCTTCCCTACTCTCCCCTCACCTTCTGTGAGACTTGACATAAGTAGAACCTCGCTCATCATCAGGCTCCAGCGGTCTTCCATGCTCATCGGCAGCCCTCTCATGACCGTGTCGCTGTCTCTGTGCCACAGCCCGGCCACTGCTGCTGCCATTGGCAGACGGGAAATCATAATAGCCCTTCCTTTTAGCCTTCAGCCTCAGCTTGTTCCTGTAGTGTTCAATGTCTGACTTCTGCTTCAGTGCCAAGTTCACCTGCAGAGAGGGTAGGCCACAGGATGTAGCAGAACAGGGGACAATCAGAAAAAATGCAGACATGAGGTTATTCTGTATGTGGTTACAGGTTTGTCTTAGAAGGCAGGTGTGAATAGAAAATGAACCCTTATTAAAAATTCATTATGTTGCTTCAGTATTACAACTGACATGAAAAATAAATTAAAACACAAGAATAAATTATTGAACCATCCACTTCCAGGTTCTTCTTTAGACTCACTGTAAGTTTTCTAAAAATGTTCTACTGGAAATCCTTCTTGGAAATGACAGCTGGATAAGGTTCCTATAAATATCAGATGTTGATTAAAAATGTGCTTATTTGTGGGTAGCACACAGAAAGATGTGACCTTGTGCCAACTTTTTCCTGGCAATTTTAAACTTAAGAGAGAAGTATGCAAGGACAGAATTCTATGTCTTCCAGCTTCTATGACACATTTTGTTTTGTTCAAAAAGTATCCGACTGAGAGGATGTGTGCATATGCATCACCTCTCCATTGACAATAGCCGAGTCCTGGCTGCGGTCAGAGGATGCTGGATGTGAGTAGTTGGTCTGAGCTGCCACTGGCTTTATGGAGATAAGCTGCAGGGAGCCAGAGGAGGTGTCATATGGATCTGAAGAACAGAGAAGGAGTTCACTCACAAAGACACTACAAATACCTCTAATCATTACATTGTCAGTCAAAGAGGAATAAATGGTCACACTCTCTCTTTGTCTGTCTGTCTGATAACCACCCCCGCCTGCCCACCCAAGGGCTCCTGTCACCTCTTCACACTTGGGATTATGTCAAACATCAGTTGTCTGAGTCAGCAAATGAGTTTTTGGATGGAGACAATAGATCACAAAGATAGATTTGGCTTCCAAACTTGTGGCATTGCATCTCTGTGATAAATGAAGAAAAACTGACTTTGCACTTTAGCTCCTCGTTCAGCATCAGACAAACTAGATTCAGTCCTAGCTTTCCCTTAACTCAGCTGATGAATTATTCAAATCTAAGCATTAAGAATATCATAATCGAGCAACCCTGATCTAATTTAAAGAGTATTAGATTAATTTCACTCACATCCACCACATATAGAACATTTAGCTTCAGTGGACGAGAATAGAAGAGCAAATAATTCAACATCTAAATGGATTTCGCATAAACTGCACAGAATGCTCAAAGAGCACGAGAAGGCTGACTCCACATGGTTGTTTGGCTTTTTTTATGTTTTGCATTAATACATGTGTTCAAGCATGTGTTTGCGTCAGTGTGTCACGGCATCTGCTAGTCTGACACGGTGTATTATGCCAGAAGACTCTCTGTTTCATGTAATATTGATCAGATCTATCTATGCTTATTGCTGAACAGGTACCTACTTTAGAATATAAAAATAGCTGCAGTAGAAATGTAGTAGACACCCCTCCTATGCAAGTGTTTTGCATAGGAGAGAATGGAAAAACATCTGTCATACACCTGACCTCGTCCGCAAAGGAGCTATAGAGCAAATTATTTGTATTTGCATCAGCGTGTAACTCTCACCGTCCCTCTTGCGAGTCTCCTCCTTTGTCAGTTTCTGCTGTGCTGTGATTTTCGACACCGTCAGGCCCCTGCCGGAATTGGGCTTCTCTGATTCGTTGCTGATGACGGAACCATCCTCACTTGGCAACTTGCTGCAAGTAACCATAGCAACAAGAAAGGCGGTGAGCTCTCAGGAAGCTGGGCTCAGAGCCAGGTTATGTCATCCCTCGCTTTAACAACCTCACCTTCCTCTCTCGCTCACTCAAGCCTTTGTCCTGTTACCACAATGTGCTATTACTGTATTTTTTTTTTTTTGCATAGCAAAAAAAGGATAAAAAAGATGTGTGCTCATGTTAAAATCATCACTAAATGCTGCCTGCTCTTAGTATATCAGTGAAATCAAGACTATTCAATCAAGTATGTTCATTTTGTTCACTGAGACTCATTCGTTTTGCAGTAAAATGAAAGCAAACGATAGAAAAATCATCTTACTGACAAAAAACCTTACCATTATTATATTTGAAACATGTAATAACAAAATAATCATCTAATTCTCTTGCTAAAAAATTGGCAATATGAAGGATTTTTGGACATTTATCTTCCCGTTTTGTGTCTGTACTACATATGCAGTGTCGATGTATGTGCAAAGCACACGTCAGATTAGTGTGCATTTATTTCCAGAGTGAAGCAAGGCTGGACAAACAATTGCTTCATCCAAACTGTTGTTTTTACTCGCTTCAAACGCCGTACTCTACTTGGAATTAGAGCCGATCAAGCCTCAGCTCAAAAGACCACGAGGCTGACAGTGACATCAAAGCACTATGGTCTATCCCCTAATTGTCTGCCTAAAATTGATAACAGCAAAGAAAGACAGTGGAACAGTGGCTACCCTCCCCGTGCTCTAACTGAGGCAGTGCTGCAGAGCTAGCCCCACTCTATAGTCTGAGGCTGCATAGAAACATATAAAAATTTATAGAGGTGGACAAATTGTGGTTACCCTGTCGGTTTTAGGTTTAAGGCTATTAGAGATACAGTATACACGGATGCACATAATCATGTAATAACATTATCCTGTGAAATGATTTTAGATGTTGACAAAAAAGAAAAAAAATCTTTTTAGCCCACATTAGATTTAGCTAACAATATTTACTTGCCTGTGATTTTGGCTTTAAGAGCTAACGTTTTGGTGTTTACAAGCTATGTGTATTAGTTGATGCATGATAACAAATTTTTGAAATGCAACAGTGTGGCATTTTACCCCCTTTAATCTAAGTTTAAAGTATATCTAATATTCCATTCTCTTGTTATGCTGAATAGAAAGTCAATCAGAAAATAGCTCATCCAGCTCATGATCAATCACAATTGACAGATTAATGTAATAGATGAAGTACAGAAATAATGTTATGTTGTTTCTTGTCATTTGTTGGCTGTATTGGCTGCTCACAAACAGTTATATCTGCAAAAACTTAAGTAGCAATTCTTGTAAAAATGGAAAAAGCGCCAGTGAAATTACAAATAGGACCATAACCTTGGGAACAGTTTCTGTGAAGCCCCATTAGCAGATCATTGTGCACAAATTTCACTAAAATCTGACCAATACTTGAATTGTGGCATTGCAGAAGAGATAGTCAAGCTAACAGACCATCGATGGATGCTTCGATATCCCATAAGGTCATCAGTCATTCTTTTGGATGAGCTAAATTAACAGGATGGCAAAGTAAGTGAAACCACAGTATTCCTAGTCTATCGGTTTACATTATTGATGTGTCTAAATTTATGAAAAAGCTAAAACTAAAGGTTATTTTTTTGACGTTACCAAACAGTAAACAAAAATGAACAACCTTGAGCTCTCTGGATAAGCGACACTTGGGAAAATTTTGAAGCACATGCTTCCTGTATTTTAGCACCATAGTAATAATAATAGCAGGATTTTAATTAATACTGGCAGTTTTACTTCTGCCTAATCAAAATTAGAAATTGGAGAGTATAATAGTCTTATAAAAATGAGTCACTGACACTGATGTTATTGGAACTGTTTTTAAAACCAATTAGTGTGATGGCCTTGCGTCAATAGTTGCTGTTTGGCCTGCTTTCTGCTTCCTCCTTTTTATTTCTGATACAAATCCCTGACTCTGTTTACCGCACTCACAGACTGAATTCACGTGATCAGGAGTCTGTATAAGCTTCTTTTCTCCGAGCGTGGTTCTCTCTACTCCCACCTTGAAGGCTGGTGCCTTTTAGCCACCCAGCAAGATTTACATTTGCTATGATTTGATTGATTTTCAGTTATTCTCCTGGGTGGCCACCTTCATTTGTTCGTTTGGTTTATATTTGTTGAGCTGCTATTAATAAATGCTGACTTAGCTGAAATTGCTTCAGCATGGCTCTCCCTTCTTTGTTGTATTCTGAACCGACCAGGCAAAACACTACCAAATTTGCAACAGAAATGAATGAATGAAAAAAATGCTACAAGAATTCCAAACTAACCTCTACAGCAAATGTTCTGTGCACTGAAAACTTGGAGCCAGGCTTTGTTTTATAACAGATGAAGCGAGGACAGACCGCAGGGTGGAAAAAGGTGAATCATAGGCTTGGTACGTCTTAGGATAAGTGCATATAGCTGGTTAAAAACCAGGAAAATCTACTTAATGATGACATATGAAGACTTTAATAGCTTTTTGTTATTCATTAGTATCTTGATGAATAACAAATTAAAAACTTTTGCTGCCTCAGGAATGTTTAAAATCATTAAGGCAGGACCACTAGTCCATAGATTCCCTTTTCTATTACATAAATTTTGTTCAATATCATTATCTTGCATGGCCTTGAAATATTGTGCCCTTTTGCATTCCCTGATTAAATAATTTAGCATGATTTAACATGGCAATTAATTACCGAGACAGCGCGACTGACTGTCAGATGGGGAAAAAGGTCAATTTCACCTGCCCATGCAGAGAACTCTGCTTATAGCTGCCTATCACTCAGCATTGGGGTAAAATGAGGACAGAGCATAGGACAGGAAAATGTATGTTTTATCATCCTGCCTTTCTTTATATACCTCAGGCACTTTGCACATGAGTAGTGATCTCGTGTGATAACACATATATTGTAAAAAAAAAAAAAATCAATTAAATTATTTATCTAGGAAACACGTAAAACTCAAAATCCAACCCTTCACAAATATTCATCTGGCCCACCTTTTAGTTTATGTACAAGCTAACAACCTTACCCTATGTCACAAAGATGCAAATCCAATGCTGAAGATAGATAGTTGTGTAGTACAACAGATGTCTTCGCTGAGCATAAAGATAGGACCATGTGCATCCATTTCCCAAGAAACAATCTCATATACTTCTATTGTCATTTTGAAACCACATGCCAGCAAAGTTACAGAGCCATGTAGAGGGTATAGAGGCTTCAAAAAGTCACTGCCTAAAAAGAGGCAGGCAGCTACAAAAATGTGATTTTACAAGCCAAATCCCAAAGTGATGGAGCTGTAAAGGCAAGCTTCATAATAGAAGATACAAGCCATTTAGTGGAGGATACTCACACGCAGCTACTGAGCTGTCATGTCGAGGTCTGTGAAAAAGACAATACTACACTTGTAGAAATATGTGCACAAAAAAAAGGTTAAATTATTTTGCTTTTATCAGGATGTCTCTTCCTTATTAAGTGACTCACACCAGAATGTAGTTTGTTTGACTAAACAGTATGATGGTTAGGCAACATGTGGACGTTTTAGGGGCTTTCTGTGGAACAATTTATGTATAAGAAAGCTCTACGGGACATCAACAACAATATAATTCAGGATATTTTTTATTATTTTTGATTAAATAAAACCATGTTAGTGCTCTCATTTCCCAGTCTGGCCCTAGTGAAATTGAGTTTGATACCCCTGCTTTAGAAAACATCAGCATGCTGACTGAAGTATACAACTCAGACAGCTGGGAGGTTGAGCAAAGCCTGAAAATGTAAGTTGTAGCTTTGTTTTAACCTTATATGATGTGACCTTTCCTCAGCACCATCATCATATCGGATGATGATTTATGTCCTCAGAGTTCTTGGTTTAAATTACTAACAGATGATAGCTAAAGCTACATGGCCTGTAAAACCTTTATTTATTTTACTTTTTATTCTTTTGTGAAAAGCATCAGGCCTAGCACAGAACCCTGTGGATCTCCATGATCATCTGTGTGTGAGGAAGACTCATTAGTTATATGAACAAATAAGGATTTATTGGATAAGCGTGACTGAAACCAGCACAATGCATTTCCTTTAATGTCTAGTGTCATAGTAGTTATTCTCAAAGCTAATGCGAAGAAAAACAAACTGAATAAAGATCAGCAGTTTCTAAAGCTGCTCTACTTGATCATACATCTGCCAGCTCTGTATGGAGGCTAGGTTTTTTTTCTTTTCTTTCTGGTCAGAACTTTATTTGTAAAGGAGCTCATTAAGTCATTACTACTGATAGTTAAAGGAATACAAGGTTCAAGACGGCTGTGATAAACAGAGCTGTGCTATTCCCTCAGGTCTAATTTTATGTTTTGTTTCTGTTTGCTTTCTCTAAGCCAATCAGCTCCCACTCCTTGTTCTTTAAATCCTGCCTTGAAAATCATCATGCATCCCTTCTCTTCCTCTCCATCTCCACCTCATTTGTAATGTCCAAGACGTCTCATTCAAAATCTCCATCAGCCATCTGCTTACTCTGCTCCACCACCAGCTTCTAGGCTCCAGGGGGTCCTGTCACTATCTCCTACTGTCATCTGGGACTCTGCTTTATGATGTCACTTCTAATCAGTCTAACTGCCAAAATACTTCAGTTTGCATGGTCCATTTCTGCTTATTGTGCTTGCACTACTCTCTGAAAAAATTATGACACAATTTTTAATTAACATGTCACAGGCAAGTTTTCAAGTATTTTGGGGGGTTTGTTTAGACTATTTGCACACTCACACACACAAAATCTGTAGACAAACAAACACCTAAGTTAAATGTTAACTAATGAACATATAATCATTGCTATCATCTGAGTAACATTAGGCATTTTTTAACCCCAGATCAATACAAGTCACGTAGGTAAAAAACATTTAGAGTGAGTGATACCTTTTGTGTTTGTCAGTGGTGAGACTTTTCTTGTTGGCAGTTCCATCTTGTTGCAGAGCCTTTTCTAGTGAAAGTGGTGTGTCCCGTATTTGTAGAGACATCACTAAGGTATCCTGACTGACAGGCAGTGTTTCCTCATCTCCTCCTTGTTGGCCAAGGTGCTGTTTGGCATAGTCAAAACCTTGGACTGGCTGATAGACAAGTTGGGTGAAAATGCAGAGTGACAAAAAGTATAGCTGAAGTGAGAGTGATTTATTTATCACATACCTCTTGTCAAAAAAAGTAACCATTTCAAGCAACACAGAACTATACTGCCCAGAACGAGTGTTACAAATATCTCAGTATAGCTAAAATACACAGTGAATATTTTGATGTCCAAAGGATTTAGGAAAAAGAAGTGGGGATTACTGCACCGCTGCGCCTTTAAAAAAGATAAGCACAGATTTAACTGAGGCCCTTTTTCATGTTCTTCCAAATTCTTGTCAAATAAATGACTTGCAGTGGGCGGTGACAAAAATGGGATTTGCAGACTTTCACAGAAATACAGCAATAAAGTTATATATTAAAAAAATATTTGAGGACAAGCGAGGAAAGGTACAGGCTTCTACCTAACACTTGAAGCCAATATGCTAAAAAAAAAAAAAAAAAAAAAAAAAAAAAACAGTAGTAGCCAAAATACTTCAGACCCACTCACTAATACATACACATACGTTAAAATATTTAGGACCGCTCCCATCACAGTGTCATAAATTGTCAGACACACATCATTGCCTCCAAGTAACCGAGACATGCTGCAAAATCACAAAGTGTGACACTCCTGTGAACATTCATCCTCTCTCTGCTGATAGAGCGCACACACACACACACACACACACACACACACACACACACACACATACACACACACAGAAACGATTTTCACTGAATCCTGTCTTCTCACTAACTGAAACCACTACTGTTGCTGGTTTCAAAAGAGAAAACTCTAACAAGGGTGTGTGATGAAACGAGTTGGCTGGCTGACGCTGAGTAATGTAGAAGAGCTAGCACAAGAAGAGACTCATTTAAATTTTACCTATTTGAAGCTATCTTTGAGCAACTGAGGGTTTTTACATTACTTATTAGAAGGAATTGGATATTCTTTCACTAAAGATTTTTCATAACATTGAGTATTTCATATTTTATAGAATTTAGCTGGTATGGTGGGGTTTTTTTACATCATAAGACTTTGCAAGACCTATGTGTACAATTGGCGCTCTGAAAGCAGCGCTGAAGTTGCTTTTGCAGTCTAATACTGAAGATTTTATTTGTTTCTCACTAATGAAAGTTCATAAATAAGACAATGGGATACGCTGAGTTATACTTTGCATCTTCATGTATCTACAGTGATTTATGTCAGTAAACCACTGAGTCCAAAAATGACACGCATGCAGCTGGAGATATTAGGTAATTACAGAAACTCTGAATGGAGCAATAACTAAACCACTTTTCCATTTTCTCTACACAAACTAAGCAATTGTGAGCATACACACAAACAAAAGCGCTCATTCTGCTGGTAAACCATTCTTTGCAAGCCTTAGTCTTTCAGATTTGTCATGTGGTGACTGCTATACTGTAACAAGTACAGGCAATGCCATTCTTTTATCTAGGGAAATCTCATTGTTGCAGGTTTGATAGTCAGAATTCCTGCTGTATCCTTAGTTTCCATCAGCACAGCAGGATTTATTACAATATATAATAGCTGCTGTCTGCCCAAAATCCCATTCAAATCCCACTGCTGGCACAGCTGAGCCTTGAAAATGAAAACACAGATCAGTAATGAGAAGGAATACAGAGAAATAGATACCTGGTGATAATAGCCCACATCTCTCCGGTACGCCATCTAAAAGCCAGAGAAAATGTTTTAAACATTATATGTGTGATTTGGGTTTGTGTTCAGAATTGACTAGGATTCTGCTAATGCGTTAAAAGAGGGCACTGAAATGGGATAACGCAGATACTGTGGAATAAAATACAGAAAACACAAAATCCGAAAGAATAACAAACAAAAAGTCGCTAACATATCCCAGCATCACTGACCCTGATCACGCAATGACAGATGGCAGACATCACACAATCTGTAGTCTGTAGCTGCTAAATAAAGTGACAGACAGTACATCTCTTAATGTTGCATCTATCAGGAAAAAAAATCCCTGAACTCAAGGTCTTCACGTCTTTGTCTAGCCAAGAATCCAAACCTTCAAATTAAGAAAAGCAGCAAATGGTCACGAAGCTTGAAAATATATTTAAACAATGAATTGATTACCAAAATATAGCTCAGTACATGAATAAGATAAATACCTTAGCTCGAGGGTTAAGGTTACCGATGGCATCAGCTTTGAAGTCATTCTTATTCTTCCTGCACAGCACAGCTGTGATGATGATAATAATGAGTGTTACTACGGAGATCGGGGCCAAAACAGCAGCGATTATCCAAAGGTTATTAGGAGGGTTCTTGACGACAGCTGAAAAAAATTTAAATAAGTTGTTGATTTTTTTTGTTGTTTCTTTGTTTGTTTTTTTTTACCTGTCATTACTTTATGACATCCAGTAGGCTCTAAATGATAACCATTTGTCCTTTGATTTGCTCATTAAAATATAATGAAGTCCTCAGCATGTTGTATTGACAAAACATGAAGAATCATTCATTACACTGCAGCACTGCATACAGCTCAAGCTGACATACACTGCGCCTCATTCAGCTATTGCAGGCGACAATCCAATGCATAGGAGAATGCTGCATGCCCCCTCCCACCCCTGCCACCCACAAACTCTGTCTCACCCTTTTTCCCCCCTTGTCTCTTCTCTTAGCAGCAAGCTGCACTGTAGCCCAAACAAACAATGTCCCGCTGGGAGCATTTCAGAGAGATTAGACAGCAAAGAGCTTTCTCAACCTTTTCTTCTATGTCTCTCACCACAACACCAGCTTTTCTTTTCCAAACTCGGCATGAATCATGTGTTTTGGTTCGCCTGTCTCTGTGTTTGTGTCACTTTTCCTAGCTGTCAAATGCTAGAAGGATGCTTTGCTTACGTTCTGCTTGCACCTGGACAAAGTAGCCCAGGGTGAGCGCCATAGTCTGAGAATCCACTGTGTTCAGGACCTTGGCAGCTGATGTGCCCAATAAAGGAATGCCATTGTGTTGGACATAGTAGGTCATCTCGGCCGGATTCTTCAACCCTGAGATCCGGCGGATGCTCACCATCTGATTGGGTATGAAAAGGGATGTGTGTGTGTGTGAACTGCTGTACAATCAGCATAAACCTATTCAACGGCTGTTACAATGTCTTGTGTACCAACTTAAATTTCACAAAATACAACAAAAATAAAATCATGCATTTAGGAGAGTTTCTTAAGATGAAAAACTGCATGAAAAAAGAAAGGACTTGTTGGGTAAAATATTCAACCTCTGACTTGTTTTGATGAGCAATTACCACATGATGAGCTGAGAAGCTACCTAATTATCAGGGGTTGACCACAAATAATCGTGCAAGCGTGTGCAGAAGTGCGTATCAAAGTGTACATCTTATGAAATATTCATACTGTTGGGAGAAAAAAGCCCACGAAACAAATTTGACTAATCTGACTTCTGACATGCCAAGGCAGTCAGGCAAAACATCAGAATAAGAATCTTAGATGACTGGCATTCCCTACAGGCTGCAGTGCCAGTTTCTTACCTGGACAGTGTAGCTGCCTACAGTCGTTGCTCGTCTAAAACGAGTGCCCTGCTGGCCCGCCAACACAAACAACTCTGCCAGGCGCTGTTCCATTAGACTGGCGAAGCTTTGGTACTGTCCCTCCAGGCTGGCATTATCCACATCCTGGATCACTGCAAATGTAGTTGAAATAAAGAGGATGGCCAGATTGTTGTGAAGAGAAAAAAATACATGGTTGGCAAGGGCAGAAAGGAGTACAAAAGAAAAGACAGAGGCACAGTTAGAAATGTGTGTGTCTGTGTGTGTGCGGGTTGTAATATACTGTAGCTTGCTTCGGAATTCAATTCAGCTTTCATTATTGGCATGACCATACTCAGTTAAAGTGTTGCCAAAGCACTGTTAATTCTGATATGAACTTATGAGACATTCAGAACCTTATTATAAATAGGAAAAAGCAGAAAAGCTATAATTCTGGTTGGATCTCATCTTCAGTGTGGGGCTGACTTTCAACTGATTCAAAGTGTCACTGGAGTAGGTGTAGAGCAACAGATTGTGATCTGAAAGACTCGTTCAGTTTGACAACTTAGAGATATACAACAACCAATGAGCCACAACATTAAAACCCCTGACAGCTGTCGCAAATACTATTGACCGTCTCATTATAATGAAATGTTCTGCTCGGACAACCAGGGTTCTGCTCCCTCCCTCCAAGCAGAACATTACACCCTTGCACACTGATATACCTGATCAGGAAAGGTTTTAGAAAATCAACAATATGTGCATTGTCAGAGCCTCCAAACTCTCCTAAATCCCAATCAGATAGAGCGTCTGCGGAACGTACTGGAATTACCCCCAATTAATGGATGCCCCACCCACAGCAACCCACAGAGCACAAAGGATCTGTTGCTAAACACCATACGTGGCATGCCCACATCCCAACAGATACAGTAACAGCTGTTTTAGCACTATAGTGAAAATCTGCACAACATTAAGCAGGTTGTTTTAATTCTGAGGCTGATCAGTGTATTGCTCCTCAGCCAATTTAGTAATTTAAAAACACCCACGGAGAAAGCATTTACTAGGACTCATTTTGTATTTTATTTCTCCTCTGGAATGAGACAGTTCATCAGTTCATTTCTTAAAGTTCCCATGAATATTTTCAAAACTGCAGAAGTAGAATGTTCCAGGAAGTCGTTGGAGGACTGGGAATCGGTTGCATTTGAATACCGGTCATAAGTAAATGGCGATTCATAAGTAAATAATCCACTCACAAAGCAAGAACAAAGCATTATCAAAATCAATTTTTCAATATTATAAACAACGGGCTTCCCAATTAGCTCTGATTTTAACAGTCAGTAAGCAATGATATCCCTACCTGTAACAACCCAGAAGTCTCTGGTTGCTATTGAAGTGTTCAGATTGTGATATTCCATTGCTGTAACGACAACAAAAAAGTTGAAAGCAAAGTTAATACCAATATATGATTTCCACACAGTAGTGTAGCCTACATTTGCCTTTGCACGCTGAGATTTTACGATGAATGCTCTGTTGCACAATTGTATATGACCTGAATATAATCAACAATGCAAAAAAAAGCCCATCACATTTATTGATGCAAGTGTGAATATATCATTTTGGTGGTGTTAATTTGAGCCGAACATACCAACACTTTTGAAACCTTTCAAGAAAAATGTACAGTAAGCCGTTGAAGGTTTGGCACATTTTGTGTGTTGATATCTCACTTTAAAGCCTCATTATCACTGAATGTCAGACAAATACAGAAGCAAGGGAAGCTTTAAGCAGTCTGAGCTCTGGTTGTCTCTGTGTTCTCTTACATCTATTTCCTGCCTGATTAAGCTGTTGTGCTAGAGACTGGTGCAGTATTTTGGGGAATGCTGTATCAGTGGTCTGTGAAAGCACACTCACAGAACTGTACACTCAGGCATGACAGGAGAGACGGGTGGGGGAGAAGGGTGAGAGGAATAGTAAGGGCTTTAGCAACAATAATGGATAGGGCTGAAAGGCTGTCAGCAAAATCAGTTCAGTGCTGTCTATAAGCTTCAGTCATTTGAACTATTAATCAGCAAGGTTTAGCAAGCTTTTGCGTGAACCTCTGCTGTTTTCTGATGAAAACGTTGAAAATCCCAAATGTTCTCCAGCAAAAGCTATTATTAATTTTCCCTACTTTGTACCTTCACATGTTGAAAAGTTAAATGATCTAGTCTAAAATGGTAACATTTCCAAATAGCTTCAGTCATTACATTTGAGAAAGGTTGTTGCAAATCAGGGGGTGTAAAAGAGCTGAACTCAGCAGTCCAGACTGCACATTGGAACGTATGAGATCGCGGGCCTTTGCTGTCAGAGCAGAGCCTAAGGTGGCATGAGAATCCCCCACAGTTAATTATTTACTGCAATAATTGGCTTTGAAGTGAGGAGGCAGCCGCTGCTAGCATATGCTTGCACCTCCTGTGAGCAGTGTAATATCACTAACTGTGAGGCTACAAAACAAACAAAATCGCTGTTACACACTTCTGTCTTTAACCCCACTGTCTCTCTGGCATTTTCCTCCATGTCAGTATCTGCTCCCTCTGTCTCTTCTTTTTACCAAGATTGCCTTCCTCTCTTTCTGTGCTCAGCAACTGAAACAATATGCCTGTAGGCAACTTGATTTTCTAACTTAATTCAGGCTCAACACAAAGTGGTTTTTAGTTTAATGCTCACTACTGGAAATCCTATCTATCTTGATTTCAACAATGTGAAACCCAAGACTGCTATTTATCCTCAGAGGCACTTAGGTCAGATCCCAGATTTGTCAGATTGGAAGACGCAAACCAAACGTAAAATATTTAATCTTACATTGTTTTCTTTCTTCTGCCCAGGACACACCAGGCTATGAGCAGGGAAACTGCTCTTTCTAGACAGGCACGTAGATGCTTTTGGAACATAAGAGCTTCATTTAGTATTTTTAACTGTTAGAGGTAGTACCCCCTTTGTTTTGTCTCAGCAGCACAACCTTTGGACCATCTTACTTCTTAAAATTCCGTTTTAGAGGCTTTTCTCCTTCCCAATACATAGGAAGTAGTTTCTTGATTAGGCTAACATGAGTACAACACTGGTGACACTCTAGATATTATATATTTTTAAAAAGACATGGTAAAAAACTAAAAAAAATAACCAACAGAGAGTTCCTATTGGTGATGTGAATGGAAAACATTATTACCATTATTTGACAAACATTAACACTCAGTTCTGAATCCTTCTAAGATCCAAACAAGTTGAGTCTAAAGGTTAGAAAATCTGTTTGGTCTCTTCCCACAATGTCCTTAGAAACAGCAGAACATGAAGAAGACTAAAAGTTCAAATAAAATGTAACTAAGACTGAATTCAGGCAGAGGTTATTGCAAGGAAGCCTATAGTCCTATATAAAGTATCAGCTCTGGTGTGATCCTGACCATGACCATGTCCAAGTCCAATGATTAACAATTTCTCAAACTGACCACAGTCTAGAAATATTCAAGCACTGAACCTGGTTAGAAACTATTGCAATCAAGCTGGGGAGTCTTATTTCTGCTTGAATAGAAAGCTAACCAGAGGTGCAGTTTCCACACATCAGCCTCTTTAAATCCACAGCTTGTCCCGTGGCTTCCTCTGTATTCCTGAAGTCTGCTTGACCCAGTGAGTCTTTAAATAGAATCTCTCCAGACCTGTTTGAGCTAGATAACAGGTTTGCTTACACTGGATTACATAATGCAAGAATCTAAGGCCCATTTTGCACATATAATCTTTAAGATAATAATGCTACAGGTAAAGCATGAGTAGGACATCACTGCTCTCAGTGTCTGCACAGGATGCCTTCAGGTTAGGAAACACACCTTTTGTATGAACTTGTAATGATCAAAACGTAACTCCGACAAGGACGAGAGAAAAAACTGAAAAAGTGCCTCGCTGTACGACTGCTGAACACGAAAGATCATTTCCTCTTCCTATGCATTTGGCTATTATCTGCAGGGGTTTCAAGCAAAATGTGCGATGTAATATGACAGGTTGACTTTAGGGTACATGATAGATTATATCTAGCTGTTGCTGACTTGCTTCTTCTGGTTAACACATTCTGAAGGTCCCATTGCTTTTGTTTACACATACTGCAGCGCATCAAGGAAGCACAAATCCAGAAGCCAGAATGTGAAGTGTTGCTGATGATAGACATAGACTGAAGCACAAAAAATCTCCAGGCGATTTCTGGGTAAAATCCTGTTTGTGTGTGCGTGTGTGTATCAGAGTAGTTCTGTTGCTGAACCTTTATTGTACATTTACTGTGAACCGGGTCAAGCAAAACAACACAATCCCTCCTTTAGGGATTAATAACGTACCATAAAAATAAGTCTCATTATATTGCATGCATCTGAGGTCCATGTCAACCACATCTCCATCCACTGAGCAGTTATACAAGGGATAGTAACAGGCTGCCATAGGACGCTACTGGGATTGCTGTTTAGACTCCTGCTGATTCCCTGTCACTCTTTATTTTATCCCAAGTACAATGCTAACACAGATGGATGCTGAGTATGCCCTCAAAGGAGGCTGAGATGAAAGGCAGAGGCTTAGTTGTGTCTTTTCATCAACTTTCTTTAAATGACTCAAATGTAAAAAAAAAAAAAAAAAACAACAACAACTGTGATTGTAATAGCATAAGAACAGTCAAAAACATCCAATTACTGAAAAACTGGATGTCAGTCAGGCTTAGCAAAGAAATTTATGATTTTTGCCAATGCCTAGAGAAGCTTTTTGAGTCCATGTGAATGCAAAAAGCTCAGAATGCATTAAATTAACTAGGGCATGATTTCTAGCATAGTTAATCAATACTAAAGGTTCAGTGTCCAAACAACTAGAGCCAAACATGAAAGCCCTGTGAGACACAACCTGAAAAATCTGGAATCTCTTTTGTATTTAGAGAACAAATCATTCCCAGGAGAACCCAAGAACTACCTCTGATGTTTGTTCTTGTAGGGCCTGTTGCATTACTGATGACTAACACTCACTTAAGAATGCAAATTGCAACTTACGCTCAGCAACGATAAGTGGCGGATAGAAGAGGAAGTAGCCCACTAGTTCAGCTGACAGCTGACCAAGGAGATTTGAGGCAGCAGTGCCATTAAGAAAGCCAGTCCCATTCTTTACAGTGTAGACCAGTGACACAGCAGGGGATCCTGCTGCCTGAGAGACACTCAGCATCTAGGAAAAACACAAAAAAAGTCGAGGTCAGAAAAAGAACAAGGCATAGAGAAGTGTGGGTAATATGAGCAAAATGCTTAGGATTATACTGTATACTGTAATCTGCAAATTCTAAGAAATATTTTTCTAAATGACAGGGGAGGCACGGAAACAGTAACTGTCCTTATTGATAAATATCATCAAGAATCTCGACAGCAGAGAAATATGTATGTATAAATAAAAGAATTCAAAAATACAGTAGCTTTATCCATGCATAAACGTCAAATTAGTTTTAATATAGGATGCACTTTAATGTGGCAGCACATTAAAATTAATATAACCAATGCCTCTCCAGCATAATTAAGTAGTTCTTAAAAAAAAGGCACAGCCCAATATGCTTAGGGACAATTTTGCTCAAACTGCACACAGTTTGCAGCTGTTTGTGGCTGCCACATCACATAAACCACATGGTGATACTGAAGTGTAACAGGGGACAAAATTAAGTTATTTATCATCAATATCTATCCTGACAGCATGCAGGACGCCTACGCAATTCCAGGACTAGAACACAAAGGTTCCCCCGCAGTACCTGAACAGAGAGTCTGCTGTTAGCATTAAGCACTTTGGCCTGCGCTTCGGAAAAAACCTTCTCAAGCCTCTGTTCCATCATTTGAGAGAAGCGACAGGACCGAGGATCATCACCTACTCCCACAAACTGTAGCACTGCAACATAAAAACAACACAAACTGACAAACTGCATTCTGAAAATCAAAGAATTCTTCAAAAGCCTGTAAGAGTGTGTTTTGCTATCTTTGACAGTATATAACTATATTAGGAACATTTAGAATTTGACTTATTTCTGCTTATTTTATAAGTACCTACATGCCATATTGCCATTTCCTTCTCTGATGTGGTATCACAGAATTTCTTTTCACACTTCATACCCTTCCAGTGCACAGTCAAAGAAGGAACATATAACTGCAAGTCTCAAGCAGACTTATTTTTTTCTTTTCAACCTGACTGAGCACTGGCTGACCTGTTTTCAGCTGGAAGCCTGTGGCTGGGCTGGGTCTCCATAATGCAACCGGGAGGGGCAGGGCTGTTACCATGGGGAGGTACTGCCGCAGGTCTGCAATCAGCTTATCACGGCCATAGGATGCCAAGCCTTCCATCACTACAGACGGAGGGTAAACTATATCCCCCCCAGTCACGTGATAAGCCACTGTCATGTTGGGAGAACCAAATACAGTCTCCACCTAAGAAAGAAAAAGAAAAAGAGAGTTGGATGTCTTTGAGAAGCCATATTGCTTACATTTTACCATTAATTACAAAATGATTATCTCTACAAATCCATGATTAAAGAAGGTATTTTCAACATGTCTTCTATGATGTGCTGTGTTATGAAAAAGTTTTGAGCCATACCTAGAGCCCAACTTGTATTTTCTTTTAAAATGGGCTTGAGCAAAAGTTCTCCAGGCTTTCAAAATTTATTCAGACATTGGCTGATTTTTCATCCATTTTTAGTACAGTCATTATATCTAATAATTTTCAGAGGATTTCTTTTTTACTTAACACATACCTATGAATCATCCAAGAATAAAAAAGTGACCTAAACGATGGGATGAACCAGTGTTCTGTCTAGAAAACGACAACTTGGCAAATAACCTATTTTAAATTGTGTCTCTAACCACAGACTGTCACACACACACACACACACACTCACACACACACACACACACACACACACACACGCACACACACACACACACACACACACACACACACACACACACGCAAAAACACAAATTGTTCTAGTTTCCTAATACAAATCTATAAAAACTACCAAATATTACATAGTTTGACAGGAATAAAATTCTGTTTTTGCACCAACAAAGTGATTTCCAAAGAGCTACTAGCCAAAAACTCAACATATCTCAGCAGTGTCTCCTTAAAAAGTTGAGGAAACTGGACAAGTAGATGACCAAAGAAGTGGCAGGCCTGTGAGCATATCTATATCAATATCAGAAAGTTATGTCCTTAAGGAAAAGGCAAAAATCCAGATCTGTCACAGGACCTGAGAGATGCATCTGGCCCATCTATTTGATTCATCTACTGTTTGCCAAAGCCTGATTAGAAATGACCTCACTGGAAGGGCGACAGTCAAGAAGCCATTCTTAATGAAGAAAAATGATCCCTTCTACACTTTTAATGAAACTTAAACATACAGTATATTAAGATAAAATACATTCTGATTTCTGAAGAAGAAAGCAAATATGCTAACCCACTAAATGTAGTCATAAAAAATACATAAAAATACATTACAAAATGAAAAATATCCAATACCAAAAAAACTATATAAAAAGCAAAGTAAAATTGTAGAGAAAAAAATCATCCAAACAATATATTACAGGCTAGGAATAAAATTAATTAAGCAAAATTAATGTCTGCGTTTAGAACCTCCTTAAAGGTCTGAGTGGTTCCTTTCATATTCCTAAATCAGAATAAAAGATACTTTATTATAAGATGATGTAAATCTAATGTCACCATAAAGCTGTTATATGCAGCACTGCATACCAGTTTGCATCATTACCCACAATGCAACCACAAAAAGTAAAGTGACATCTCAAGAGGACCTTTCAGATAGCCACTGCTTTTTTGCCTTTTTATTCATCTTAGTACGGAATGAAAATCACTTGCAGACAACGACTAGATGTCCAAGTCACTGGTGTGCCGCTTGTGGGGAAAAATATAATCAGAGGAATATTGTTTCTAAAGGTCTCAAAGAACAACAATTTTTCAGAAACAGCCACACCTTTTACTTCTCCTGCTATAACAAATTGAAATTTCTACTGTAAAAAAAAAACTAGAACGGTTTTTAAATTTATTTGAATGAATCTTACCATATAGTAAAAATCACTCAAATAGAAATTGCATACATGCTATGAAATCATTCACAGTAAATCGGAAGATGCACTTGTTATCCAAGTCACTAATGAGAGCATCAGGAAGAGGAGGGAGTGATCGTGGAATACAGATATGTGGCGAGAACCATGAGGGCCTGAGGGGCTGCTGAGAAGAGAGACATGAGCGAGACTGTTAAATAGGTGAGTTTGGGACAAAGAGGCTTATGTTCCTGCACCTCTAACACAAGAGGACTGGAATCAATACGTTCACGGATATAAATGCAAAATCTGTGTGTTTGGGAAATTGTGTCTCATTACAGAATAAAATTTATACAGTATGTGTTTGTCAGTAAGAGTTTGACTTCTTCATGAACTCTGAGTACAGTGAAAGTGGAAAAGGGAATGATGGCAGATCTAGCGTGCGTGTATGAGAGGTGAAACCATTCGAATCCGTTATCTAAACCCATCTGAAAGCCTGTGCTGACAAGGAGATCCACTAGCCGAAACACTGAGAGCCTAGTCTCTGTAGCTGAGAGTCACCACTCTGCTTCCTCACAATTCAGCCTTGTTACGAGCTCTGTGAAAAGAGCCCTTTATTATCACTTCATCCTCTTGGGCTTCACCCATGTGAAGGTGTTATTAAGAGATTGCATTTCGAACACACACACACTAACTCAGTCTCAAAGAGTGTGACAGACTGCAGCAGACCGAACAGATCCCACTATTGGCATTCAAAAACTCTCAAGTTGTGGCAGAGTCCTAACTCCATGAAAGACACGGAAACAGTTCACTATTATTTTTTTAATGGTCTTAGTCCTGAGGTTCAGTTCATTTAGTCTATTTCTCATGATCTTTTTAGCATCAGCTCAGCACATCACTCTCCTCCCAACCATTTATAACCTATAATTAAACACAGAAGCAATTTCCCCAGCCAACAGCTTGCCTCTCATTGGATGAGAAAGAAGTGCTACTAAAAGGAAACCAGGCAATGCTGAAATGGGTGACAGGAGTGCACTGAAGCAAGACACCTTCAGAGACTACAGAGAGCGAACATGTGAGAGCGCTGACCTTCACATCGCCAGGACAAATACACAAGGCTCACTCAAATATTTGATACTTCCAGATTGAGAAATACAACACAATAAGGCATTTCATTGAGCTACACATACACAAACACACACACACAGGTGCACTTTACATTTCCTGGAGCAATGACTGTGACTGTGACAGTGCTATGAAGACAGATTTCTCTGTATTCACTTCCAGACCTCAAAAGACTGTTTTTATAACAAAATGTATTGTTTGCATGTGCTTTATTCGTATATTCATATGTTTACCATCTTACTGACATCATCACAAGAGCAAGTCTTTAGTAGATCCTCACAATTAAACATTTCTGTTCCTCACTTGGTGCTTTTCTCACACTTAAGTCACATTGAGTGAAGGTATTGGAGGCTTACTGCAAGGACAAGGTGGCTTTTGGCAGTGCAGGGACTATGACTGGTTCACAACTAACCTATCCACACACAAAAAGATGATTGTGTGAAATATGGATAGGTTCTGCAGACACTCAGGTTGTGTCTTGTAAATATCTACAGCACCGATACAGTCCTAACGTGCATCTTATTTTAATCTTGGTACACTTAGTCAAATATGTGACATCACTCTGTGCCTTCTGGGACACATTCAGTCAACCTAATTTCTATATTAGTCTTCATTTCTTTTCACACAGCCTACATGAAGGTCCTCGGTATGAGTGTGTAACACATGCTTATAAACCTCTGGTTTTCTGGAGAGTGCACAACCGGAAAACGATTCTTCAGTGTTAAAAATGTATTTATTTATTCATTTATTCAGTTATTGTCTAAGCTGAATAGTTTTTTAAGGTTCTTGAGGGTTCGAGCTATTTTTTTTTAAACCAAACCTCTGAAAAAGGGAATTTGACTCACATGAGCTCATGGCAAGCTCATAAGACATTAAAACCGTGTCAATGAAACAATCACAAGGTATCCGCACCCTAGAAGATACCCTACTTTATCTTCTGTTCTTCTCTAAATAGGACCGTAATTTCCAGAAAAAAAATATTGTTTTTCTATTATTGTTAAACTGGTTGTTAAACTAGAGAAAAGAGACCATAAACGCGTAATGAAAGTGTTAACTTAAGTTGCAATTCAAGAGAAGCTGTAAAAAAATACATTTGTTCAACCATATTTGAAGAAATCAAGTTATGTTATCCATCTATAAACATGAAAAAGATGTTGTAGCACAATAAGCAATAACTGGTGAAAGTCTGACCTGTGCTTGGGCAGAGGTATCATTGAGAGCTTTCCTGAGGCCTTGACTTAGTCCCCTTCGCAGGTTTTGCCTCTGAATGCTGTCTAGCCTGTTTCTCCTCACATAGATGGAAACAACTAAGAGACAGACAAAAAGGACAAGACAGGACAGGCAACAGACAAAACAAGTCAGAGCAATAAATTAAAAAAAAACATATCATTATATTATTTTTCTCTAAGACTTCTCCAAAAAGTACTGTTTACCTGTTTTCACCCACATTCTCTCAGTGATGTTGCACTGTTGTGGTGGAGTCTCTGTGGTAGTAGTGAAAGGTGAGATGAAGACAGCCGTGACCCCCCTGGGAGGGCTCGTTCTTAGGACAGGTGGTGTGAATGTTCTCCTGTTGGACTGAGTCCTGACGGTTGTGGTGGTTGTGGTTTTCCTGGTCGCGAACGTGGCCTGTGGTGTGGTAGTGGTGGTTGACTGCGTAGTGACGCTTAGGGAAGGCGTGGTAGTGGTGGAGTTTTTAGTTTTTGTGGTTGAAGCCGTAGTGGTGGAAAGCTTAACAGAGGCTGTCGTGGTGTCTTGTCGAGGGGTCAGAGGTGATACCTGAGTTGTCCTCTCGGTAGGCCCAGCAGAATGGGTAATTCTGACTGATTGAGAGGGGCTTAAACTAGCCTCTTTTTCTTTGGGGAAAGTGAGTCCAACTGTTTTGGAAGTTCCAGCGGTTAATTCATCCGTCTCTGCCTCTGTAAGAACAAATGTCTCAGTCACTACCGGTGAGCGATTAGAATCTAATAATGAGATCAAACTTGGTGATGACGATGGAAATGAGGATTGCTCAACATTTAGAGAGACGGCTAAAGATGCAGTGCCTTGATCCATGGTTGCTTTTCTTGTGGTGGGTCTTATGTATGAGGATGAAGATGGCGATGAAAATGAAAATGATGATGATGATGATGATGATGGATAAGAAGGGAAGGATGAAATCAGGTCAGCTGGGAAGGTTGATGTCTTCAGGATGGAATCAGTTGTCTTACTGTTGCTGTCAGTATCAGAGATACTATGCACAGGGCTATTTGAAAGTGTGACAGCAGAATCAAATGCAGATTCAAGAGAGGGAACAGCTGTCAGCGAGGGGCTGTTCCTGGTCTTATATATCAATTCAACATGAGCAGCTTGGGAAAATGCTGCAGAATCAGTAGTTATATGAGACAGGGGCAAAAAAACATCTTGCTGTGCATTAACAGCCACAGATGACCTAAAATTAGCTGGGGACAAGCTCCATTCCTTATAGTCGGAAGTTGCAAAAGATGGATAGTCACCAGTTGGATGAGCTGGATATGGATCACTGGCAACAGCTGTTGAATCAGCAGAATTCAGCATGTACACATTACGCTCTTGTCCATCTTCCAGCTTTGGATTTTGAAATGAGGGACCAACTGTTGGTAAATTAGATTTTACCCTGTCAAAGGTTATAGATGTGCTTTCTAATTTAAAGCCACTGCTTTCAAGAGGCATAGGCTTGGTGGTTTTCCACTCTGTATATGGTGCCATTAGTTTTGTGCCCAAGCTGAAAATAGCACTCCATGTCTCCATGCTGTTTTGTCCATCACTGGAGGAAGTAGTTACAGCAGGGGAAACATCGGAGGGCATGTTCGTTTCTCTGTCCAGGTGAAAATTAGATTTATTGCTATTCACACTAGTGATTGGTCCCTGAGAGTGAGAAAAAGAGTTTATTGTTTGTGTTAGGGTCATTTCTGACGGTTCATTATGACCCACCAATGTCACATTGCCTCTGTGAAAAACTCTCATAAGAGGTTCAGCTGTTACTGGTAAAAAGGGGATTTCACTAGAGATTTTTCCAGAACCTGCAGACCCTTTAGTCAGCATGAAAAAATCTGTTTTAGTCCTGAGAGATGGGAAGCGTGTTGCGAACACTGATGGAGTTTCTTTCTTGTAAAACATAGCATCACTGATCAGAGAAGATTCATTGTTTCCATTAAATAAAGGAGAACCTTGCAATACTTTACTATTTTCTGCTCTTGTGTGGATCTCAGTCACTCCCTCTGATTTTATATGAGCAGAGGTTTCATCAGAGGACACCACTGTCTCTTCAGATTTTTGAGAAGTTAAACTAAGTGTATACAATTTATGGAAAAAATCAGGCAAAGGCCTTGTTTGAAGAGCTCTTTCTGAGGGAATTATTTGCGGTGATGAAATAGATTTGGGTTGGTTTGCAAAATATATCGCACTTCTGGAAGATAGCTCATCTATATCATTATAGTTTGGGTTGTATGTAGGCTGACTGAGGTGTGAATGGCTTCTGGTTTTATAAATTATATCATTTGCAGATCCTGAAAGAGATTCTATCTTATTGCTAGAAAATAAAGTTTTTGAGGTTGTGTAATCTATGTACAAGTGAGTTATGCCCTTGGAAGACCCAGTTATAGATTCCTGAATATTTCTGGGTCTCAAATTTAACAAATCTGACTCCAGTGCAGACGATGTTGTTCCTGTTCTGGTGCTCAAACTGGGGATAGAACGAGTAGTGGAATCAGGTTTCAGCTGTGTGAGTGAAAGTGAGTTATTCAGGTGAGCATGAGTGGAAACAGATCTGAGCTCTGCTGCCGTTATCTCTCCCTGGTTGTAAATTACATCAGTGGCAGGGACTATGGAACTGCTGTGACCCGCTGCGATCAGTAAATCACCAGGATTAGAAGCATGCTCTGAGGACATCATGCCAGAGTGGCTACCTGTTAGCTTGGTGATTGCAGCTTCAGAGAGAGTCACTTTACCTGGTGGAGTCTCCAAGGAAACTGTAAAAAATGATTCACCTGGTGTGATCGCCATTACTGGTGACACAGTGGGAGTCCCAACATGCGAGCTGAGTGATGGCATGACGGCATGACCTTCGTGAATAAAAGTGTGACTTTCTCCTGCTGTCTTAACTTCCTTTTCCGTGTATGCCTTTTGGTTTAGAAGCCACTGTGTGATATAACTAGAAATTGAGTAGCCTTTAGGATGGGTAGACAGCGGTGCTGATGTGGGATTTTGTGAAGCTCCCTGCTGCCTTTGAACAGCTTGACTCTCCAGTTTGGAGGGAAATGAGGCATTCATTTCAAGATTATTGGCGGGTACAAAGTTCATACCTGGATTTTGCATTTGAGTAGGCCTGTACAAAATTTTTAAAAGATTTTGACTATAGTTAGGAGTAGAGTATAGTGTATATGTGCTGGTTGCTGGTGTCTGGATTTCTTTGGGTGTTGCAATTCTAGTGTATAATTCACTCACTGGGTAGATTCTGTCCACTGATGAATGTGTTGTTACTTTATTGCCTTTATCAATGCTGGGTTCACTTGAAGAGTGTGGCCGTTTGCTTGTTTTGCTTTGTCTCTCCCGTCTTACAGATTGCAGGTCAGCAAGTGACTGAGTGGTGGACTGCGGGAATGTTAAACTGTCTGACCAACCCTGAGACCTTGCTGATAACGCTGCTGTTTCAGTCTGAAGGGCTTTGTCTATCCACTCAGTGGAAGGTGACAGGAAAAATGAAGGCACGGAGGATGAAAGCACAGACAGTGTGGATGGAGATGGAGAAGACATTATTGGTGTCAACTCTGTTGATGATGGAAACAATGACACAATGTTGTTTCCGTTTGTGAAGAATACATGTGACAGCCTGGATACAGTGTAACCAGCAGTCTGAGGCGGTGTTGTGTGTTTTTGAGACATGCTAAAAGTCAAACCTGAGCTGGCTCCCACATGTGACGATGAGGAGGACATGTCTGAGCCCTGGCTGGAATTACGTGAAGGCCATTGGGTGGTATGGATCTCATCCCTGGTGATAGTTGGCAAGGTTCTACTTCGATCAAGGCTCACTGGATGTTTGACAGTTCCTGCCATCATGGTTAAGACAGAAGAAAAAGCAGGCTGCCCCGATAAGCCCTCCGCATCAGTGTCTGAGTGACTGTCTGAATGGACAACTGGGAAAGGCACCTCCTCAGCCACTGACAGGTCAGCTGATGGGTGAGCAGGAACGCCTGTGACTGCTGGGTCGCTCGGTAAAGGTGAGGAGCCTGAGGCATCGTAGGTGGATTTTTCTGTTATGAGGGCATAAGGGGGAAAGATGGTTCAGTAAATTACAAACAAAACAGATTCTTGTTCTGCATACCCATGCACATCAGTAAATCAGCAACAAACAAATAATAGTCAATACATTGAGATTTCTACTGCAGTCATGGAGTTATGAATTAATCAAAGCTCACTTTTTAGAAGCCTTCAAGTTTGCAGTTAAAATGTTAGTAAATCATTAATGAATTGATGTTGGTCCAGATGCTCTGCTGTTCTTTCTGCTGTCCAACAGTCAGTTGGAAATTAATTAAAGAGCTATCGAAAAACATAAAGCAGGACAAGGTTAAAGGTAAAAGCAGTGGTACGGAATAACACATTTCTAAGCCCTAGAACCTGTATGAAATGCCATGCTGATGCCCTGTCCTATTAAATGACAGTGTGAAAAATCAGACTGCCACTGCATTGTGCGTACTCATTCAGCCTGCATGTCAGCACAGTATTACTTTTCTGTAAACAAGACCGATGAGGCCATTACATAGAGACTGGTATGTCTCACTGTCACACAGGATCAAACAAAGCACATGTGCAAATGGATGTGTCTGTCAGGGGTAATTCTGATATTTTGGATAAGCTATCATTTAAAAAAAAAAAAAAGAAATAATACTTTCAGTGTACAATCTCTTAAGATTGTGAGAATTATCACAAATACTACTTAGTTAGAGGAATATAATGATAGGTTTCTAATAGTCTCAGACAATATACCAAGGGCAAACATGTATTCCCAAAATCGAGGAAAAGGCACAGTCTTCAAAGTGGAACAAATAGAATTACTCAAGAGATAGCAACCATGTCCTAAAGTACAGCAAAGATTATGGCACGCCTAAAAAACCACTTTGGACTTATTGTTACTGTGTTTTGTGCCTTTGCAGAAATGACATCTCAGTAAAAGAAAGAGAGAGGCAGCTGGAGAATATTAGCTATCATCAAGATGCTGGAGGTCATTAATGTGCTGAAGCTGAGCTGTTTCTCATCCATTCCTGTCCCTACCACTTCTTTTATTCAGGGCACATCGTCAACACATCCATACAGGGATTATTTTATCCATTTATGAAGCTTAGCATTCCTGTCACATCTTCCACCCCCTCAACATGCTTCCCTTGCTAAAGTTCGTCTAACTAGTAAACCCCTTAGTGTCTGAGAGACATGGACAGAAGACGGAGTTCTGGGGACTGTTTTGACATACCCGAGTACTCAGAAAAGCAAAAAAGATACTCAAATAGTGTAAATGTTATTTTGCCAGATCTATTTTTCAATTTCATTTCTTTTAATAAATACATACTTGAGCATAGAATGAAATATAAGATAAGTGTCCAGCACATTCTGTGAGGCCTTTGAGTCTATTTCTATTTTTTTGTACAACACATAACGATTAGCCTAAGGCAGTGTGTACTAACACAGCTGGGACTGAAAACACTTTTTTTCTATCACTAGAAATACAGAATATTAAATGAGAACTGTAATAGAATTTAATACCCGTGCATTTAGCAAAAGTTCCAGGTTTATAACTGTGAATGTAGCCTTAAATGTCACCAATATCCCAGAGAATTGGCATAATGCTTTTTATAATTTGTTTTCAGAGGAGTAAATCACAGAATTTTATTATCTGCCAGTATTAGTTCCTTAAACACAGCCCCCTCATCCTGTATTTGTGATCCCACTTAATTCCTTTTCTCCAATAAATCTGTAACGTGGTAAAATGTGATTAGTGAAACTGCTATACAGCAATTTTTAATCCATTCTTAAAATCCAGCGATACAAAAGAGTGGAAATAAGGTAATTGCTCTCATCTATTCACAAAGGAGTTTAACAAAATAAAGGATATCTGTCCTTCCTTAAGGCTACTAAAAGGTCAGAGATACTACCTTCCATTCTTCCATCCTATCCTCTACCCCCCATCCCCAATCCCACAGTTAGCAAGCCAACTTCTTTTGGTTCATGGGATGGATGCCAGTCCAAGTGAAGGTGTAAGTTCCACCTGTGGTTTGCCACCTGCTCCGATGGAGCTGAGCATATGGAAGGATTTTTAACAATGGACCACAGAGGACAATACTTGCAGATAAAAGCCGAGAGGAAATGTGAAAGTATAATAAAAAGGATGGGCTATGAAAGTGTATATGGCAGTGGGAGAAAAAGAAAATGATTACATTTTAGGTCATTTGGAAGAAAAACTGTAACTGCCTTTAAATCTACAGACTGTTCACACCATCAGGCCTCTGTCTCAAAAAACAGAAAATATCAATCAATCAGTATAAAAAATAAAGATTTGCATCTCAACCAAAACTAGAACAATTCAAATGGGTTATAAATGCAAAGCGGGTGTTTGATTGTTTAGGTTACTTAAGTAAAATGACACTGTATCGACAAAACAGGTTATGATTTTAACATTGTTGCAATTGAAAGACTAAAAATGATCAAGTTAAGATAAAAAAAAGATGGAATGTGAATGTGTAAAAGACATCAATCATTAATTACATTTTGCAACAACTTGTTATTTTGGATGTCAATATGAAAGACACCAAGTACACAATTTGGAAATGTGTATAAGAATATACGCCACACACCTGCGATGATACCATGTGAATGCTGGAGCCATAAAAACACTGTGTTAGGTTTACTTATTTAGCTCAGTATCACATAGTTTAAACAAAAAGCTGGAATTTGTTGAAATACACAGTATATGATTTGTGCAAGTGAATTATTAGGCAGTATAGAGTGAGTTTCTAAAAACATGAACTAATCATGGTTTAGTGACAACATTATAGCCTTCTGCAAGAAGTCAAAACTACAGACATGTGTGATTAATAAAATGTTTAACTACTAGTCAAAAGACAGCTAAACATACCTGACTTAGCTCTTAAACCTTTGTCAAGCTGCACGTTCAAACCAGACCTCATTTCCACACTGAATTTTTTTCCTCTCTTCAGCCAACACTATATTTGAGCTACCAGGACATAGACATGACACTGCTGGGCTCCTGGTGCTGCACTCATATTATACATTGCTTCCCCTTTTGCTTTAAGCTGTTTTTGTTCTCTTATGTGTAGAAAATGGTAAACAAGTGAGTGTAATTCAATAGTGAACTGGATGGAGGCCTGGGAGCACAGAAACCAATTTGAGAAGCCTGGCCAACTCCTGCCGAGGAAGTGCCTCTTACGTTTTTGGCTGTCTATGATAGGAAACAGCATATAGAACTGCTCTGAGCTGTTGTTCTTTTTAAATTATAAAAAATGTATCTGAACAGATTTATTTCATATACTGTCGCTGTTTTTCTCTCTGTGGAGGTATCGTGCTTGTGCAGGGCTGAAAGACGAGTAGAAGGAGCATTTGGCAGTGATGCCAAGCACTGCTGTGGTGGCAGTGTGGATGCGAGGGAGAATGTCACACACCCAGCTCTGTCTTTTTTTTTTCATGGGGTGCAAACAGCGCAGCAGGATGATACATGCCTCATCTGTCTGGAACAGAACCCAGTGGACACTTAACTCTGCAGCCACGCAGAGATGCGTACAATGTACTAAAAGAGATGTTCGTTCACTCAGTCATGAACTCGAACAAAGACTTTATCGTTTACTTTTGGTTCTTTTTTACTCTTTGTTGGTTTGGTCATTTAAAAATAGTTCAGGATAGGCCCAAGCACCAAGAGTTGGTTTGTGTTGTGAATTTAAATTATGTACCTTATTTAAATAATAACAAACATATTCTTCTATTTACTAGGGTAAAACAATACTTTTTTATACTAAAATTGTGAAAATGCAGTGGGATTTTTTTTGCATGAGAAAGGTTGATCAGAAAAATTGATACTTAGATACTCATTAATACAAAAAATTGTTATCATATTATATATTAATTAGACATGCATTTGCATAGAAGCTTATTTCCAGTGCTGAGAAAAATGTTTGACATGCGTAAGTCTAGGTTTTGGATTATTATGTTGAAATTTCAGGTTATTGACTCAAAATTTTGAGTTCGATATCTCAAAATTTTGACTTACTAACTTAATTAGGGTTAGGGTTTGACACTTACTAATTCAAAATGCAGAAAAAATAACCCAAAGTTGCAAAAGATGGATAGTCACCAGTTGGATGAGCTGGTGACTATCCATCTAACCCAAAAAACCCCTTGAAAACTGAATTAAGTTGACATTTTTAGATAACCAAATTTTAAAATACCGATGGTTAAAAAAAAAAAGTTTTTTAGTGGCAGAAACAAGCTTCTATAAATTTATGACATTCACACACATTCATGCCCTGATGAACCCATCGAAGAGCGACTAGTCGTTCAATATCTTGCCCAAAGACTGGAGCAGTCAGGGATCAAACCACCAACCTTGCCATTAGCAGGTGACCTGCCCTACTTCCTGAGCTACAGCCACCCAGTTTTGTACATGCTGATTTTGTAGCCTTTTTGCCACATACCACACATAAAAAACAGATATAGCCACTGTCACCCACTGGGTTGCAGAATCTTGCTGTGAAGTCTCAATTTGAGCATCTCGGTTTGTAGAAACTAGGCATCATATGTGTGACTGACACTGCATGATCATTTGGTAGCTATTTGTCATTCACCAGGTAGCCGTCCATTTTACACTAAATGTGACCACAGTTTACTAAATAAGTTACAGTCAAGTGTTAGGTATGATTTAAACTCCATAATGGAGACCATTAATTATTTTTAAAAATGTATTCTACTACTTTGTTTAGCAACCAAAGAAGTCACCACCTGACTGACACCACCAGTTGAAAGGAATCTATTTTTAAGTGCAATAGTAATGTTCACTTAGTGCATCCATCCACCTATAGTGCTTTTTGCACTTTTTTAATAATGTTTTTGCATAAATCTTATTTGTTTAGAAAAATCCACTGGCCCAATCACTGTCCCTTTTTTCCACTGATGAAGAGATTTTTTAAGTCCTCAGAGGAGAAAAACTATCTCCTGACAATGCCCTGACTCAGGAGAAGCTGAGCTCTCTCTAGCCACCTATTTTTTTTCTATTTCTTCTTTCTCTCTTCTCCTTCTCTTCACTTCCTCTCTCTGTCCCGCCAAATGAAAGTCAGCCTTTCTACTGACGCTGAGGCTCTTCAGCTTTTTCAGCCTGACATGTCAACACACTGACTTCTGTCCTGATGTAGCTCAGAACACTGTAGTCATGGCTTGTGTTGTTGCAGTCTGTCTGCTCATATTACTGCTTACAAAGGCTGTCCTTGTCCCCATGTCTGAGTTTAACCCACCCCATTTAGGTTTGACATTAGATGCTGTGAGATTAGAAAAATCTGATCGTTATGAGTTATCCTGATTTTTGAAGATACGAAAAGGTACACAGGATCAGTTTGGAAAATGTAAAAGAAAAAACTATTTAAGAAGCGGTCACAATCACTTTGGGGTATCATAAGAGACTAAAACAGTGCTGTTACATTGTACTCTTTAATTAGCCCAACACTAATTAATTCCTCCCAGTATCTGCATCACTATATGGCGTATTGGGATAATGTTCCTATTGAGTGTCTCTATGTTTGTCTCGGCCAGCACTGGCTTAGTACAACACACCAGAGTGCAATAATTCATGGCTTTTAGCAAGCTTTTGGAAGGTGACAGGGGACACATTCTCTCCACTCTCACATGAGAGATCATATATCTGCTTGCTCAGACCCTCTGGCAAAAAGACAGAGTAACTGAATCCAAAATTAACTGATTTCTATGCCTCATTATGTAAATTCAGAAATCAAGGTGCTGCTTCAGCAAATACGCGAAAAAGCGCAGCACATTTCTCTTGATAGATTTACCTATGCCTCCATTACTAGTGAAAAGGACTTTTTGAGAAATGTTTGACCTAAATATTTCTTTTAACACACAATTTTCGTCTACTGTAAAATTTAGGAGCATCCTGTCACAAAAAACTACTCAAGATATTTGATACTTCTAGGCTAGATTACTGTATTTCACCGTGTGATGTCCCATGGTGCATTGAACTCCTCCACTAGACTCTTCCTCCCTTAACTTCCACCCAGCTGTTGCAGGTGGCTGCCCTGCTTCTGCGTGAGGTCTCTTCCTGTTAAAAAGGGAGTTTGTCCTCCTCACAGTCTCCAAATCTTGTTCATCTTCCTTTTAGAACTGATTATTGTACAGATTACAGTGTACAAACACTTCAATTCATTAATTACACCTATCCAAGACAAGGTTAGATGCCTGTTGCCTCCAGAAATCCTTTAATTCTTTGTGACATAGATTCAAAAAAGTGCTTGAAACATTCCTCAGAGATTTTAGTCAATATTGATACGATAGCATCACACAGTTGTTGTATTTTGTCAGCTGCACATCTGCCACTTATCCTCTTACTCCTACAGTTTTCTCTTTCTCTCACATTGCCAATACCTTACATTGGGTGGTGGTCTATTAAAATGATTGAGCATTGAATGTACACACCAGCACTTCTACACCTTCAACTGTGTTTTCATGTTATCTGAAAAAAAAGACAAGCCAACAGATAGCTCCTTTCAACCCAAACTCTACCAAGCTCTACATGCAAATAAGAAAAAAATCCTTTCAGAAAAAAAGGAAATTATAGGTTGAATTTATTTTTTGGAAAATAGTTTTTGGAAATAGTCATTTTAAAACCATTTATGTTTTGCGAGAACAAAAGGCAGACAATCTGATCTTTAAAAGTAGGCATAAAGTCACATCAGTCATCTGTACCACTGCTAGTTCGTAGTGAATGACTGCATTTTAGTTAGTTTGATTTTCTTTCTTGTTTTTGTTGCTACTTTCACATTGCATTATGTGTTGTTTTTATATTATGGCAAGTTTTTGAGTATGTATAGGCTGCAAAAACTATAGTCATCATGACCTTGAGTTGACTTTCCCAAAAGTAAAAAGTAACTAAGCTAGTGTTGGTGTGCTTGTCTTATTTGCAAAAATGTGACTTCACTGATTTATCAGTAACCAAAAACATATCAGTAAGCAGAGTTTTTGTTTGTTTTGTTTTTTAAGACGAAGGAATTGTATCAAACCGAAGTGTTCATCTCCTGGGAACATACATTTCAGAGCAGGCGAGGGTACAAGTGTAGGAGTTTAGCTGGGGGCTATGACGGGCCTGGGATTACAGGAGCCATTTGGCATGGCAGGCTGTCATCAGATAGTGACGCGGCAGCTGACTGCATATGAGTGAAGATGAAGGTTCCTTCTAAGGTATGCAATTGTACCACTTAATTTCAAACATCCATTCATCCAGCCATCCATTCTAAACAACCTTAGATGGCCCACAGTGTAAGATTAAAAGCTTAAGAAAAGCATAGAAATAGAAAATCATGGGCCTCTTTTGCTAAACTGGAGTGAAGTCACTAGTCAGCTTTCCCTTTATACTATATACTTGCACAATCTGTTCATTATTGTGTTCATATTCATTTTGGTTCTTTATATAGACAGTTTAACATGTGTGTTTAACATATCTTCTGTTTAAACATAAGTAAATGTATCGATTTAATCAAGATTTTCTTGATTGATTGCTTTGTTGTTATCATCCCCCCTTTTTGAGTGGGGAAACAAAGAGATCTTAATGAAAAATAATTTTTGAAGCCTTTTAGCTTTATTATATTTTCTTTTTAATTTGATTGCACACAACAGATAAACAACAGCAACCAAATGTAATCCTATTTGACAGCAGGCCAATAGCATCTACAAGGTTGACATCAACCAATGGATTTAATGATCCCCATTCAAAACTATATTTAAATAAATGTACAATTCACCACATCCTTGCTAACAATAAAAAAGGCCCCACTAAGGTCTACAAAATATATCAGAATCAACATCTGCTTGCAGGATGACCTCTCTAAGTATAGCTGAGGCCTGCAGTCTGCTATTTAAAAGACCATCACATCACAGCAGGTAAAGTTCAGCTTGGTCACCCGTGTCACCCTCTACTACTCTATTCTGGTATCGCTGTAGAGGAGATCACAAGTTTCTGCACTCACTATCTAATTGGGTCCTCCGAGAGACTTCAGAGGAAGTCAAAGCTCGTCCTGCAAAGTGACAGAGCAGTAAATTTACCTGCTGTATCTTACATACCCTGCACTAAACCCCAGCACAACAATATCTCATTGTTCCAGTAGCAAAAAGGCCTGACTTTCTGAACATGTCTAGATTACAGTCAAATCAGTTCTGCCTCTATGATTTAATTACCTGGAGTAACAATTTAGAAAAATTCATTACATTTTTTCAGTGAATTCATTTTTCTCAAATCTTGCTAAATGCTGAAACCTGCTGTCCTCCCTTGGCATGCCTTTGCAAGTAATCGTGTTTTGCAAAGCATGAAAAAGGATAAGCAGATATTTTAAACGAAAAAAAGTAATAGTATATGTATAAACGTCAACCTCCTCTAAGCATTTCCTCCATGTGTGCTAAAGGCAAAAATCTTTTCTCTCTGGTTTTTCAGTTGACTAATGCATAAATCTAATCCCCAAAGAACACAATTAACCTCTAAAAGGTCTCATTTGTTTATAGTATAAATACTCATTAACCTAAACAACTTCATTCACGGTAAATTGTCAGACAAGCCGTCTTGCCTCTGAAGTTTTAACATCAATGTAATTAATTGCATTAATGGTGACTCTGATCCTGTCGCAGCCATAATTCATGCTTTCCATGTCAAACCAACTTGGCTCTCAAGCGTATTAACATAAACACAAAAGCAAAAGCTGAATATTTACAAGGCTCTTAAGTGACATAACAAAGACACTGCACAGATTTGACCTTGATCATACACATGGGATGGTGAAGCCACTCAACCAAAGACCAAAATTTTCATGCTGTTTCATATAATTGGGTCAGGTTTGGATTTACTGAGTATTTGCCAAGGAAAACTACAATTTAAAGGAAGGTAGAGAACACTAGAACTGATAATATATCCCCAAAGCAACAACACCAGAACCGTCTTATGAATCCTTTCGATTTCCAAATCAGTGATCTGTAAGACCTATAAGAGCAGATGTGTGGACTCTGATCCCATTTCTTGACCACAGGGCTGCAGAGGTTAGCCGTAGCATGAGGATGATAGAGGGAAGAGGACAATGAGGGATAACAAGGTGGGATAAGCCTGTTAAGCCTTTGGGATTCCCTCTAAATCCACACTGGAGTCAAGCACAAGAATGTCAAATCTATGTAATGCAATCACAATGCTCTATAATCTGGGGTCACTGCAGCAACAGTCCCCAAAGTCACTGGCTCATGTTGATTCTGTTTTGGGAAGGGATTCTATGGGATTTGGAAATTCAAGTTTCCAACTGTTATTAATGGACAATGTGTATTTCCAGAGAGAAGGCACTCAATAAATACTTAATAAAAATCTAAAGAAGAATTTGTTAATAGCAAATATGGCGGTCATCTTGCTTCTGCTACCACAGAGGCAACCAAAGCTGAACTGAGGAACATGTAAGCCAGTCGTCTTGTTACAGAGACAAATGCACATGAGTAGGAAATGCAAATAAGTGTATAAAAGTGTAAGGAGCTTCTTTCCAAGCTCCTAAGACTACGATGACCTGCATGACTGAGAACCTTCACAGACAAGTGTATAAAAAGCATTTCTTCATTTGATCTCAATATGCAAGAGATGTTGAATCTAGATTAAGATCTCATTTTTACACTGAACTTTTGAAGAATTTTTTATTCACACTAGAGTACATGAAATCTCTGTTTGCCCACAAATCCCCTCTGCATGATCAGGATTTGTGTGGCCAAAATCACAGGCGCATCTTATGCCTCCGAAGTTTCTTATTTATATCAGAAATTGTGATGTCATCATGATGCTTAGCAATCACTTTTGAATGGGTTACAATGAGGCATTTGTAACCTTTATGTGCTTAAAACACCTTATAAAAGTGATGATATGGTTTTTAATTTAATAACGTAATATAACGTAAATACTTGAATTATGTTAAATTATATATTATTTGCCATCATTTTGCTTGGCAACTACATAAAAACAGTCTAAAATCAAAGCATGTATGTAAATATAAACTCGTGTTTTATAAGCAAACTGTTTAACTAACTATTTGAACTCTGGGAAATTTTCAGTAATTTTCTGTCTTTTTTTGCACAATTTTATGACATTTCATCTCATAGCTTTCTACACATTGTATTGAAAAGCCTCATATGGTGCTATTTAAGATGCTCGTACAGATGCTTTTGCCTCTAAAAGCCGCTTTGCAACCTGACTTTCATCCCAGCTCCTCGTTACAATATTCATACCATTTCTGATTAGTGCTCTGATCTATGCTGAGGTCCTGTGTTGCTGCTGCTCTCCTGTTGTAAGTGCTGGAAGGTCCCAGAACAACAATATGCAGATGAAATAATAGCCCTATTTTGACTAAAGTAGCCCTGTCAGAAATAATATAACTACTAACTGTGTTTTGTCAATGTCTGCGAGTAGCAAAATGGGAAAAGGCTTGGTTATGCACTGCAGGGCAATTCACCTCAGTGTAGCAGTATCATATGTCCATATGCTGCCTTTTAATAAGGAAAAAAGAACACAAAATGATTTGTTGAAGCATGAACTAGAGAATGCAAGTGATAATAAAAAAGACATTGGTCTGTCATGCAGTTTACCACAGCTGAATACCAGGTCAACCAATGCATGTTTGCGCTACAACACTGACACTGTTCATCTTCACATCACAGCGAGTAGATGCTCAACCTTGACATGCCACACAGTTGAAGCAAACAAGGGGATCACCACTGACTTCAACAGGCAGAATGATGGATGTGCTCTCAAGCAAAAACCTCCATTACAGCCTGAATTCACCGCAAGGCCACTGGTTGTCACACTGCAGCTGCTTCTGGAATGGTGGCTACCTAAGATCCTTCTGAAATACAAATACTGACAAGTCAGTGAGCATGCTAATTCTGCAGATATTTATAACAGGATCATAATGGTGAAAATCCTGCTGGGTGCATAAACTGTTATCACTGGAGCAACCCCCACTTCTTAAACATACATATTATTAAACAATATCCTTCTTTTGTTTTCAGTGTCCACTCTGGAAATGGTTTTATTTATGTCACTTCCGCAGGAACTGGTTATGAAAAAGATATGCTGTTAGGTCTACTGCGTGCTATTTTACTCTGTTGTTGCATGTTGCAAGGCAGCTGTAATTGCATATTGCAGATTAAAAAAATCATTTTTTTTTTAAAAAAGTAAGAAACTTACATGTAGTCAAATGATTAAGAAGTAATTACGTAAGACTGTTTCAGCTCAGCAAAAACACAAACATCTAATTAAGCTAGTTAATTACGAGAATAATTATGTGAACAGAGAGCACTTATAAGACATGCTCATATCTAAAAGATACTGCATATAGAATTTATGGACATAAACTCTTTTTACAGGCTGTCTTATGAACTGTCAGTAAATTAAAAATTTAGGCAAAACAGAGAAGGTTTGTTTGAATGAAGAACTGACAGAGATTGAAAAGGGGAAACAGAATAGATAATTCCTGTGTAGGTACTCAGTCATGTTACTCTAAGAAGCTTGGAAACAAAGTGACTAGACCTCTTTAAGTTTCCTGTAGAATTTTCAGCTCTCATTCGAGAAACTTCTTCAGTTCTAAAAAACAAATGGTGGAGAGTCCCAGGTATTTAAACCCTAGTGGGAGTTTTCCCTTAAGAAGGTTGTTGACCCACTAATGATCATGTGTTTCACAACACGTGCCAAAGTGTGAAAAAAAAGCGTGGGTCATTATTAGCAGAGGTTTCAGGTAAACCATTGTGAGACCTTGCCTCACCCTGTCATGTGACCCATTGAGATTACCTGACGCAGGTTACGAGAGGCGCCTGGGAAGAGATCTCGTTCAAAGATGGTCGTTCACAGTGGACACAGATGGCTTCTTTAACTCCTCTTTCAAACAATCTATCTTCTCTGTCCAAAATGAGAACATTAGTATCCTCAAAAGAGTGACCTTTATCCTTTAGTCCAGACGCTTTCTTTCCAAGCTCCTTAGAATGGATAATAATATTGTTCATATTTTATTTTTAAGATAGTTTCATAGTTTTTTATGTTTATTTATATATTTTTCCTTTTGGATGTGAGGGGAGAGCAGTAGTATATAAAATGTAAATCATGCATAAATCATATATATAAAGCTGGCTCATTGTCTGCTTGTGTAAATCCTAATAGGGTTTTATTTGTGTGCAATAAGACCAGCAGTTTAGCAGTGGCTGCTTTGGTATGATGAACAAAAAAAGCTGTCAGGCTCATTAGCTCAATTGTGTTTACAACATATATGTGTATATATATATCTATCTGTATATATACGCATGTGTGTGTGTGTGTGTATATATATATATATATATATATATATATATATATATATATATATATGTATATATGTATATATGTATATGTATACATATATAGAAACAACTAGTAGCTCAGTGTTCCAACATTCGAAAGAAGGGACTGCTCTCACAGCTAGAGATTGACGAGGTACAACATAAATGCTACGGCAAGGAGGAGTCAGGACGCCAGGTCAGGGGGGAGATATCATCACCCCCACCCGAGATTGGGTACATAGCCCCAAGTGCGATAGGAGAAGGATCGTTGAGTGCGAGAGGAACTGACCTGAAAGATAGGATCATGGCCAAGCTTGAAACCTGGATCCCCCGTAGCCAGTTACCAAGATTACGTGAAGTACCCTCAGAAGGTCTGCTAGATGATGTTAATGCAGCACTACGGACGATACCTACAACCACGATTACCGACACTAACAAGCTGATCTACAATACGGCAGCAGTGATCAGTGAGATGCTTGGCTACAAGTTGAACAGCCACAAGGGGCAGTACCCTCCATGGAGAAGGAGGCTAGAGGGCAAGATCAAAGTAGCACGAAGGGAGGTTAGCCAACTAACGGAGTGGCAGAAAGGCGCAACAAAGAAGGTGCATAAGAAATACAGCAAGCTGTCCATACCTGAGGCCTTGGAAACTGCCAAGCAAAGACTCACAGCCTTGGCCAGCCGCTTGAGAAGGTACACCAGAGAGATAGAAGGCAGGAGAATAAACCAGCTGTTCTCCACAGAACCAGCAAAATTGTACTCTCAGTGGCAAGGGAACAATAAGAGAACAGCACCACCAAGGCTGGAGACGGAGCAATACTGGAAGAGCATATGGGAGAAGGATGCAACCCATAACGGCAATGCTCAGTGGCTAGTGGATCTGAGGGCAGACCATAGCAACCTCCCTGAACAGGGTCCAGTAACCATCACAGTGGCAGACATCCAAGAAAGGGTCTCCAGTATGAAGAGTTGGACAGCACCAGGGCCCGACATGGTTCACGCCTACTGGCTGAAGAAGCTGACTGCACTCCACGAGCGTCTGGCAGCACAAATGAACCAGCTGCTAGTTAACGAGAGACACCCGGAATGGCTAACCGAAGGTCGGACGGTCCTGATCCCCAAGGACCCCAAGAAGGGACCGGTCCCATCCAACTACCGACCAATAACCTGCCTCAGTACTACATGGAAGCTCCTGTCAGGCATCATATCGGCTAAGATGAACAGGCACATACATGAGCGGGGGCACAGAAAGGGATTGGCAAGAATACCAGAGGCGCAAAACACCAGCTACTGGTAGACAGAACAGTCAGCCGAGACTGCAAGACCAGACTGACCAACCTGTGCACAGCCTGGATTGATTACAAGAAGGCCTATGACTCAATGCCCCACAGCTGGATACTGGAATGCCTAGAATTGTACAAGATCAACAGGACCCTAAGAGCCTTCATCAGGAACTCAATGGGGATGTGGCGTACAACACTAGAGGCCAACTCCAAGCCCATAGCACAAGTCACCATCAAGTGCGGGATCTACCAAGGAGATGCTCTGTCCCCACTGCTGTTCTGCATAGGCCTGAACCCCCTCAGTGAGATCATTAACAAGACTGGCTATGGATACCGACTACGAAACGGAGCGGTTGTCAGCCACCTCCTGTACATGGATGACATCAAGCTGTATGCCAAGAGTGAACGAGACATCGATTCACTGATCCACACCACCAGGATATACAGCAATGACATTGGAATGTCATTCGGGCTGGAGGAATGTAGTCGGATGGTAACAAAGAGAGGGAAGGTAGTCAGAACTGAGGGGATCGACCTACCAGAAGGCAACATTGCAGACATAGAGGACAGCTACAAGTACCTGGGGATCCCACGGGCAAATGGGAACCATGAAGAGGCCGCTAGGAAAGCTGCAACCACCAAGTACCTGCAGAGGGTCAGGCAAGTCCTGAGGACTCAGCTGAACGGTAAGAACAAGATCCGGGCCATCAACACCTACGCCCTGCCCATGATCAGGTACCCTGCTGGGGTAATAGGCTGGCCAAAGGAGGAGATAGAAGCCACTGACATAAAGACAAGAAAGCTCCTTACCATGCATGGAGGGTTTCACCCCAAGTCCAGCACCCTGAGGCTGTACGCTAAGCGGAAGGAAGGAGGCCGGGGACTGGTGAGTGTCAGCACCACAGTCCAGGATGAGACAAGAAACATTCACGAATACATCACGAAGATGGCCCCAACTGACAGCGTGCTCAGTGAATACCTCAGGCAGCAGAAACCCAAGAAAGAGGAGGAAGGCGAGGAACCATCATGGAAGGACAGGCCCCTGCATGGTATGTACCACCGGCAGATAGAGGAGGTGGCTGATATCCAGAAATCCTACCAGTGGCTGGACAAAGCTGGACTGAAAGACAGCACAGAGGCACTAATCATGGCAGCACAAGAACAAGCTCTGAGTACAAGATCCATAGAGGCTGGGGTCTATCACACCAGGCAAGACCCCAGGTGCAGGCTGTGTAAAGATGCCCCAGAGACAATCCAGCACATAACAGCAGGGTGCAAGATGCTAGCAGGCAAGGCATACATGGAACGCCATAACCAAGCGGCCGGCATAGTGTACAGGAACATCTGTGCCGAGTATAACCTGGAAGTCCCGAGGTCAAAATGGGAGATGCCCCCAAGGGTGATGGAGAATGACCGAGCTAAGATCCTGTGGGACTTCCAGATACAGACGGACAAAATGGTGGTGGCTAACCAACCGGACATAGTGGTGGTAGACAAACAGAAGAAGACGGCTGTAGTGATTGATGTAGCGGTTCCGAATGACAGCAATATCAGGAAGAAGGAACACGAGAAGCTGGAGAAATACCAAGGGCTCAGAGAAGAGCTCGAGAGGATGTGGAGGGTGAAGGTAACGGTGGTCCCCGTGGTAATTGGAGCACTAGGTGCGGTGACTCCCAAGCTAGGCGAGTGGCTCCAGCAGATCCCGGGAACAACATCGGAGATCTCTGTCCAGAAGAGCGCAGTCCTGGGAACAGCTAAGATACTGCGCAGGACCCTCAAGCTCCCAGGCCTCTGGTAGAGGACCCGAGCTTGAAGGATAAACCGCCCGCAGGGGCGAGATGGGTGTAAAAAAAAAATATATATATATACACATATATATATATATATACATATATATATATATATTACAGCTGCCATTAGATTGCAGATAACCATCAATACTTTACCTGAGTAGAATTGTTCAATGAATCTAGGCCATAGATTAACTATATTATTCAAAAGTTTTCCCTAATTAGGGAAGATTGAGATGAGATTGAGATTATTCTAGTGGACCGCATGTAGACCACACATAGACAGATGATGTTATTGGAACTGTGAAAGGTCAAATTGAACCATCTGCTATTGTAATGTTTTCTTTTTCTTTTTTTTTTTTTTTTTTTTTAACCTGTCCCGTTTGGTTCTTTTGCCATCAGAATTATTGTCTAAAGGCGAAGAAAGATGCCCAACGGATTTACTTTACCAAATGGACCATCCCAGCCTTGCCGTAATGGTCCATTTGATTCAAGTTTTTATTGTTTATTTTATTTTCACTTGCTGAATACGGGACAGACTTGACTGGAGGAGAGAATGTGGAGAAAGAAAGAGGGAAAGAAAAAAACCTGAGAAGAGGGACGGGGAAAAAGGGCAAAAAACAAAAACCAACAGAATAAGCAGACAAAAAATACATATATCGATCACCTGGATCACCTGTTGAGAAAGAAAAAAGAAAGCAAGCAGAAGAAAACGAGAGTAATAAACAAGATCACAATGATATATGAGAATATGACAGTAAATACTAAATATTAAACATTATTGTGCAGCACGTGAGATCGACAGCGCACAGTGTGCTTTGAGGTAGGAGCCAAAAAGGGTGTAATTTGTGTGTGTGATCACCCGTGTGTACACCTGTGAGCATGAACGCGCTTGTTTTTAAAAGGTTCCTTCATGTAATGATCTGCTAGAGGGTGTGGGGGGCCACTGCCCCGACCTCCAGGGCATGAAGCAGGTATGGAGGAGATCAAGACTCCAGACATCCAGAGGCCCCCAGAACACAAGAGACCAAGGAAGACCAACAGAGGGGCAGCCGCGCCACTATCCCAGAAAGAGCTGAGGAGAGTCCCAGACGAGGGGTCACTCAGCAGCCGCGGAGCAGAAGCCAGGGGGGGTTGCAGTGACGTGCCCGTGAGCTCCGCCGGCAGCCAGCTGTGCCTGAGTGGCCGAGCCCCGGGCCGTGAGGCCGAGGGCACCCCATCCCCAAAGTGGCCCGAGCGAGCCCCAGGCTCCAGGCCCCAATAAGCAGCCACCAAGGAGTGAGCCGGTGGGTACCTGGGCGCCCACCCCCGGAGACAGAGAACCACCAACGCACCGATGTCTGAGGGCGTCCGCCACCGGCAGGGGAAGTGGTGGGGGGAGATGGGCCTCCAAACCTTGGAGGGCCTGAGATGTCCTCAGAGAGGTGGCGTCTGATACCCAACCTGACATATAGACACAGACAAACAGGCACACACAGATACAAACATCTATTCCCACCCTCATGCTCTCATATCAACACTCACCCAACGTGGAGACAGACATAGAGAGACGCTGTACACACAATCACACTCCCCAAGCGTACTCTAAGCCCCGAGTCTAGGTACCCTTGCCCCTGGAGGGGGAAACTGCACCCAGACTCAGGTGGTGTAACCCTTTTCCCTGCGGTGGGGAGAAGCAGACCGCCCCGACTCCGCAGCAGCAGGGAGGCCCCATACACCAGACCCCAGTCGGACGGCCAACTCCTCCTCCTAGCCCCCCTGCTCCAGCAGGCCGCAGAGAACGGGGGTGTAGGAAGACTCCAAACCTCCCTCCACCCGCTCATATGTACTGTTGATGTATGTGTGTTCTAAGGTGCATTTAAAACCCAGGAGGGCATGGAGCCACCTGCCAGAGCAGCAGGTAAGCATATAGCCCCTCCTGCTAGCCCTCAATGTCTACATGTATTTAAAATTGAGAGGTGGGCAACGACGCCAGGGGTGAGGTGTACACCCTGATGGTAGTTTGGAATCCGTGTAGCGTGCCCACCTCCAAGATCCTATATGTATGTGTAATGAGAGTGTGAGTAATGTGAATGTCTAAGTTGTGGGATAAAATTGAGGCAGAGGCAGCCAGAAGGGGACAGAGGGGGGGGATGTCTCCTCTGCACCCTGGTGACACACCCCTACCCCAAGGCCCTGCATGTGTGGGTGATTGTGGTGGAGCGGGAAGAGGGAGGCCGCTGGAGATGGGGAGGGAAGGAAGGGAGGGGCAAGTGACCCCTCCCTGGGGCCAGCTCCCCCGCTGACCCCAGTAGGCACCCCCATGCTGTGCAACCCGCCAGGGAAAGGGGGCCCAGGCCCATCCGGACCGGGGCCCAGTGCAGCAGCGCCCCCCGGCCCCACAGAGCCCGGGACAATTCACCTGACCCCACCACAGAGAAAACTGCACCCACCCCATCATCCACTCATCTTCCAGACTACACAAGACAATAGACGCCCAGGCTGAGATCTTCCTCCACCACTCCTGTATCTCCCCCTCCTGCAGAGAGAGTTCCTGAAGAGAGGAAAGCTCCTGCAAGATGTGACAACCTCCCCCACCAGTTGAAGAGCCCCCCAGGTGGCTCGATGCACCGGCGGCACCCCGCGCCAGGGCCGGGCCCCCATACACCCACCCGCCCACAACCTCGGCAACACACCAACCAGGACCCAAGCCCCTGAGGCCCGGCCAGGGCCCCAGCCCAGAGACGGAGCGCCCCCAGAACCTCACGCCCATCCCGGACCCACCCAGGGGCAGCCAGGCTACCAGGTCAGTAACCCACGTCCGTCAGCACAGACCCTCCCCTAGCCCCGCTGCACGCAGCCACGAGGAAACCGTCACCTAAGAGCCAACAGAGCCCCTAATTGGCCATGACCGCTACCCCGGGTTGAGCCCCCCAAGGAAGATGCTCCTGGGGAACCCCCCGACGCCCTAAGCCTGTCCCTACCCCCACACCAATCACAACAGTGAAGGTGGGACCAAACTATGGCCCCCCACCCCCACTAGGTAATGTTTTCTAAAATAGACATTTTGGCAGACATTTTATAATTTAAGAATAATCTTCATCTTTTTAACCAACATTACACAGTACATGCACTCAGCGACATGAACTGTAATGCTGAAGATATTTTCGAGACTCTAATGTTGGGCAGACAGATACTATTAAGCGGACGGATGCTTCTACAGAACCCTTTTTTTGAGAATGAGAAATAGGACACATCTGTATCAAAATGGGGACATTTTTCTGATGTGCATTTAATGTCATATGATTCAAAGTGTTAGCGTGTAAAGATTAGACTGTGGGGTAATTTTTTTCTTATCGCTCTGTCATGTTATCTTTTCCTATTTATTCCCACTATTTGCTGCACCACTTTATAATCAGTCTTGATTCATTTTATAAAAATGAAAAGACAAATGAGGCAAACTGCGATGATTTTTGATACATGATTTAACTTTTAAAGATCTTCTCTGTTACAGAACAATGCAGCCCTCTTCCATCAGTTTGAATCTCAATCCAAAGAGTGTCCGTCTCTTTATATCAATGCCAAGCTCCACTTATTTGTCTTCTTTGCTTACAGACTTTCTTCTTGAATTGGATATTCTGTGATTCTTTTAATGTGATGTCACACACTCCCCCGTCTCTACTACAATGTTTATTGTCCACAAATTGTCTAATAACATCAACTGTTAAGGAGTGGCCAGTTTGCTAACAATAACATTACTGAGATGTACTGTGTGTATTATAATCTAATCCTGCAGAGAAATTTTTTTTCTCCCTTTGTTAATCATACAACATGCTGCAGTTTCACAGGAAATAAAGAAACACTGAGGTAGAAGCACAGTCACACTTTTAACTGTATTTCATACATACTGCACCATGTGGAAAAATGGGTAATTCGGTTTGCTTCTCTGGCCGGTGGATGAAAAACTGAGACATTCACTAATGTTATTTAATTACTGAGTTCAAGTTCTCCCGTGCAATATATGGGGTTTTTGTTTTACTATAGTTCTACCTAAAATTAGACAAAGAAAATATGGGATACAGCTAATATTAAGAAAATACAATATCAGCAACTAATACAATGACTTCATAATCTTAAAATGTATCATAAGTTTTCATTTTTGGGTGTTACAAAGTGCTAAGATGTACATAACAAAAATCACACAAGCACAAATGAACTAGTATCTGAAGCCTGAGAAGGCTATCTATGAAAACTGAAGAGAAACAAAGTCTGGAACTTGAATAACTTTTCCACAGATGAACAGAAGCGTGTGTAAAAGGACTTTTCTATTTCAGACAGTGCAGTTACACACTCAGATTATTCCAGTAACGAATGAGCCTATGTTGAACAACGTGTTTCATTTTTAGACTTTGTGGGTGACGTGGTTAAAAGCATGAAGGTATGGAGATAAATCTAACAAATTTTACAGTAAAGATTTATGAATGTGCGTGCAAGTGAGTAGATTTCATCACGTGTTTAAAATGCATGGCATGTTTTATACTTTACACGACGCTGTAGTTCAGACCACTTATATTTCAGCAATGAATGCCTATAGTTCAGTTTGTGCAAATGTTTCAAATCACCTGCAAATGAGACAAGTGTGAACACTAAAACCACCTCTGTATCCTGTCAGAGCACATTTTTAAGGTCACAAGACAACTGGATTACTGATTAAAAAGATAGACTTCTAAAATGTAAAATTTCTCCTTTAATGCTCTCCACGAACTGAGCTTACTCTTGATGCTTCACTGATTCTGTCATCTTCACATAAAGTAGGCTGCCTCCACTTTCAGCCTGCTTTACTGAAGCTAGAAAGAAAAACGGAGTAAATGATAATTGAGTCTAAACATTCATGGTATACTGTCAATGGCACTGTGATTTTCCAGAGTCAAAAACGACCTTAATCAGCCTCAGCCTGGGGACAGTCTGCACTCTAGATTATAAGAAGTGTGAAGAACTGATAACTAATACTGATAAAGTAATACTATTTTTATGAATAATAAGAGGATATGTATATCACTATATGGTTGGAAACTGTAAGATTAAAAAATAAGATTAAAAGAAACCCTTATTTTAAAGGGAAAAATCAAAAGACTACAGGTACCTTTTTACATTTTAAAATCAGAATTTGTTTGCAGTTCTACTCATGTTCTGATGATCCAGTTTGCTTGGAAACTGACAGAAGATTAATTATCCAAGCCTAGCCCCAATTTCTATATAATCCAATTAAAGCGCACAAAAGAATAGCATACTCAGACTTACACGGCAATGTGAAAGTGCTTTGATAGGTCGGAACGTGAGAATTCTCGGACTAAAACAGGGTCACAGACCAACAATGAACTATTCATTTGTAATTGATAATAACTGTTGTTGGCACACATTTTTAAAAAATTATAAACTCAAAACAACAACAGCAAGCACTAAACTATACAAACCTCTCTTTGTTACATCAAAATTACACTTTGTCACTTAGCATCAGCACTGTGGGGTGGAGACTTGTGGAGTTCTTCTTTGCCCTAGTGGCCAAAAACTGCAATTATGGTATTTTGCCTACTTCATGCTAGCCGTTGTTGTCTCTGGCAACGATGACGCCAATGAAAGACACAGCTACTGGCACACGCCGCACTTTAGTGTTGTTATGGCTAGTCGTGTGCCCCCTGATTTTTGCAACTTGCGTGCGTGGCACGTTTTTCATAACACTGTGAGAGGGCTGAGTAGGAACCATACACGGTTTATGCAGTAAGTTAAGAAATTTTGCTCGTCAACATCCGAGGGGTTGACCTGGCTCAGAAACTGAGGACACTGCACACTGACATGGGAGGGACTTCTTTTTCGGAAAGGTAGCCATATCCTAAGGAATATCCTGCATGAATATCATATTGTATTAAAAAACTGCTGAAATTAGTAACTAAGACTTTAAATTGATCAGCAACGTGATTGCTAAGGTCATCATTCCGTGAGCAATAATGTAGTTTTCTCAACAAATCTGAAAGTAGGAAGCGTTTTTGGCGCTTTAACCCATCCATTTACAATATCTAACAAAAGCTAGATGTGACTGACAATTTATCAGTAAATGCAAACACTGAACACATCACCAAAGATTTAAATCACTCCATCTATAACTATATCGACTATTTATGCACCCATAAATCAAAATCTTGGTCTGTTCACATCTTAGTTTGTTTGAGCCAAAAGGTCTTAAATCCTTTACGTCTTTAAAATTCAAGCATGTGACAAACCCAAGAAATGCTAATCTAAAATAGCTAATAAAGCCCTATCCATTTGAATGAATGTACTTCAGCTCATTAAGTCACTTTTCCACATTCTACCAGATGCTCTTGATTTGCTAGGCTTAGATAAATAACGCATCATCCTCATCAGTTATATTATTACATGAAGGCTGGTGACAGCCTGTGTAGCTGGGCCCACCTTCAGCCACTGCATGATAACTGTAGCAGCTATGCAAGAATGCAGTACCTGTAAACACTAACATAAACCTCTGAATTTAATTCACTTGAACTTCAGTTCCCCTAATATGATAATCACTAAATTCAAACAGACATATTCTATCCATACAATTGCGTCACATAAGTTGATCTTTCTTGACATTTTCTCAAGGATCAGGCCATCTTGTAAGGCAGTCCAGTGTTATGCAGTGTGTGCTCAACAGTGGCCTTGTGCAGAGCAGTGTGGTGTATTATACAGCGTGTCCCAATAAATCAGAAGGCACGCTGTCCTTTCTTAAGCAGCAGCAGAGCCAAGCCTTCATCTGCCATCAAGCTAAACTAAAGAGCCAAAATAGAGGAGGACACAGGAGGGAAAAAGAAGAAAGCACATAGGTACAGATAGATACTGGAGAGAAATATGCAGAAAGCTCTCTACACAAACAATACGTCCTGATTTTACAGAACTATACATGGGGCAATGTGAGGCAGATGGACTATGATACTAATTAGAAGCTAGTTTGCCCTTCCTAGAATACATCTATGTGTTGTAGAAATGCTGCCTGCATGGCAGTGGAGGAGGGGAAAAAAGGCACGCCCCTTTAAGATTAGATGGAAACAGTCTGAAAGAGAGTGAATTATTGCAGAGATAAATAACAATAAATGTTCTTTGTTCTCAGAGTGATTGCCAGCATTAATAGATTTTAATTACTTCACAATATCCTTTCAGCAGTTTCATTTCTTTCATTCCTATAATTTTAGTCCAACTGTCTCCCAGTAAAACATCTGCATAGCCTGCAAAAAACGGCAGATGGAGAACGAAACAAAGTTGTTTTTTCTTGTGTGTGTGTTTTACATAATTTTTGCTTTAATAAATTGAGCTTTTAGTTTAATAACTGGTCACAAAGACAAACATTTGCAGCACAACAGAATGCAATTAAATTATAAATGCACAGCTGATGCTCCAACCATCTAGAGATACACACACTCCTGACATAAACATAGATCTCAAGCCCTCCTGACACACTTCCACACAATATGTTTAAAGTTGTGCGGTAAGTCTCTGCAATGAGACAAAACCAGCAAAATAAACAGGTAAATTGAAATGAATCAGCTGGTGTTTTTAATGATGTCTTTGAACTGTTCTTTTTCCCAAGTGGAATGATTTTTTAGCATACATCTTTCATGACCAAATACTAAAAACAAGAATTGGGTGCAAAGGTTTGAATTTATTTTGGATTTTCTCTCAAAATTATATATACAGGATCAAATATATAGAACCCCACTAATAATTGGTCACATGGCCCTTTGCACGTTGCAACTCAACCAAATGCTTTTGTTAGCCATCAACAAACTTGGCAAAAGTCTGGCTGGATATTTCATCACTCTTCTTGGTAGAATTGGTAAAGTTCACTTAAACAGGTTGGTTTCCTGGCACAGATCCAGCAAATTTTCAATAGGGTTGAGGTTGTGGCTTTGGAAAGGCCATTCCAGAAGCTTGATGTTACTCTGATTTATCCATTCCAAATTTCATTTTCATGTGTGTTTGGGATTATTGTCCTGATGGAACATCCAAATTGTGTCCAAGCTTTAACCGTCTAGCTGCCGATTTGAGGTGAAGTTTAAGAATTTCTAGGTAGCCCTCATTCACTTCCATTTTGTGCAATGTACCAATGCTACTGGTGGCAAAACTGCACCCAAGCATGATGCTATCACCACAGTGCTTAAAAGCTGGTAGAGTTCTTATTTTGCAAAGCCTCACCTTTACTCCTCCAAACATATACCTCTATTCAGTACATGTGAATGGTACTCATTGATCAATGGTCATGACAATTTGCTTATTAATGATCATGAAACTGACTTCATGACGTCGTTATGCAAACGTACTGCTTATAAGGTTGGGGAAGCCTGCAGTCAGCTGAGACTGAAGAAGTCACTTGGATGAGTGACAAAACGTTTCTCCCAGTGAAAACACAATGTCCAGATGAACAGAATCAACTATTTGGGTTTTTGGATCAGTGGTTTCTTTCTTGGTCACCACCCTCTTAGTCCTTGATTATGTAAAACGTCCTTCACTGTGGACAGTGACACCGGTGTTTCAGCAGTTTTTAGTTTATGGCAGGCTTGAGCCTTGGTGGTTCATTGATTGCTCATGAACATCCTAACCAACTTGCTCTTATTTGAGGGTGGCAGTTTGGGTCTTCTTCCAGTCCTTGGCAAAGTGTTGACAAAGTACTTACATACAGTCATTTAAACTAATGATCTTGTAACCTGTAGTAGAAATGGCTCCAAGAGACCTTCTTAGATCTTCACTGAGTTCCTTGGCCTTTGCCATTGTTCAGAGTATTCGTCAATCCACTGAGTGCTGTCAATCAAATCCTTTTTATGCTGACAAAGAGAAACTACCAGTTGTAGTCAATCATGATCATTAACAAGAAGTTAATAGGCCTAGAACCCTAACTGAATATAATATTCAAAACCCACAGCTCATGTAGACAGTGTACCAAACCAACAGGGAGTGGTGTTTAAAAAAAAAAAACAATCTGTAGAAGTTAGTTTCACACTGACCATCCTGACAGCTCCGAAAAGACTAATCTAGATGCAAGAAAACAAAAAACACACACAAAAAAGAAAACTGCACAGCTAGAAAGACTTAAAAAACGCAGGCACACAGACAGTGTCACAAGCCACTCAATTCACATTACCATTCATTTTATGAGCAAAAACCCCCCAGAATGTTTTGCAAATAGGAAATGGCTTTCAATCTTACTTTCATGCCTGCTTTCAATGAATTCCTAAGGACAAAGTGATGACTGGCAACAGCTCAGGGATGGCTTCTCATACTCAGAGGTCTATGAGGTTAACCCCGCGTCAAAACCAAGCTGTCAGCACTCATAAGCGAACGGGCGGGCTGTGCTCGCAGGAGTAAACAGAGCTTACGTCAGAAGAAGTCAGTTGATCGTGGAAGGAATACAGAAGCCTTTGCTTAGCTCGCTCTTCTGCATGTCCCTGGGCATAATTTCAGCAGCTGTTAATAAGAAAGCAATAAAGCCAGCGCGAGATTCTGTAAATTAATTCAACATCAAACTAACATGAGGAAAAAGCTTAGTCTTTGCTTGGAAAATTACTCGAGACACACACGCTGACGCAGCATCTCACATTGACTCTGACTGGTGAGGGGTCTGAAGGGGAAATGTCATTGTTAGTCAAAAATTGGTGTTACCATAGAAACCACATGTTGTTCTGGTTCAGCAGTGAGTTCAGAAAACTAAGTGTGTTTTTTATTTAGTAATCCTTAGAAAGGCATACACAAATATAGCACTAAACCAGAATATTTATTGGATATTAGTTTAGGGAAATGCAATCCTAAGCAAAAAAATGAATAAAACAAATGAGCTGCTCAGTGCTGTTTCTTGCACAGTATAATGAGAACAATTTCTATAACAGAGGTCAAGCATTTACCTATACTGATAAGGTGAAAGTGTGCTGACAGAAAATTGAAATGTTTTATTAACAAACATGCATAAGTCCTTAATTCTGGGCTTTGTAAAAGCCACTTTGGCAGAGCTTTATGGGTAAGTTTCTGCAGGCTTTGAACACCTGGATTTAGCCAGTTTATCCAGATCTCCCAGGCATAACCTACTCCTATCAAGGTTTGTCAGATAGGATGAAAAGCATCTGTGAATTGCCACCTCTAAGTCTTTGCAGTTTGATGGCTTTTTTGTTTTCCTGATAAGACCAGAAAATTATTTTTTCTTCTACCCAAACTCTAGGCAGGCCATCGGTGATGTTTACTCAAGAGTGGCTTCAGTTTATCCACTCTACCATAAAAGCCTGATTTTTGGAGTGCTGCTGAGACAGTCGTCCTCTGGTCTCTGTAGAAGGCTTCTGAAGCTTTGTTTTTCCTTTTTTTTTCCCCACCTCTCCTTTATTTAACCAGAAAGTCCACCAGAACCTCTTCAGCATAGGCATAGGGAGCATGAGAGCAGGGGAACCCCACACCCTTGTGTGAACCCCTGTGTAACCTGTTGTTAAGCAATAACCACTAACCACCAGATATCCAATTTCAGGCGTCCTGAAGGTTCCAAACTTCTATCACGTCACCTTCACCCCATTGTGCTCCTTTAAGAATTCAATTCTATAGAATGCTTTCTATCAGTACCTACACATTTAACGATGCCCTACAAAAGTTTAAGCTAAAAAGAGAATTCATTAGACATCGAGGTCTGATTTTATAAATGTCTGACGAGCCTCTGTTAGTGTTGGCCACCTCCACACAGTTTAGTTTGCTACTAGGTTTTTTCTTGATACACAGAGGATAAAGAAAAAGAAAAATGGCATCAGTATTCCCATCGTTTCCCATTACATCTCAATGATAATTGGAGAAAACATAATGGACCCCAGTCAATGTTGCATGAATTAATTTATAGAAGACTGCAGTGTTCAAGTTTCTGTGTAATAACTTTGTACTTTATATCCATTATGTAATAGTATTATTTTTTATTTGTATTTTATTTCTTTTCTTTTTTTTCTTTTCTTTTTTGCTATAGCTCATAAAAGGAATGTTTATGTCCTTTGTTGGACACTTAAATGCAAAAATCTGTCAATTAAACTTCATGTGGTGTACATACTCTCATCAACTGAATCAAATGTAAGAAAAGGTGGAATTGTGTTTTGGAGGAAAGAGTGCAGCTTCCACTGATGCTACCTAAAAGACAGCACACAGATAAATGCAAAAACATCACTTAAATACTGTAAAAAATGCACTTCTATCTGTACAACTCAGGTGCTGCTGCTGTGTTCATGTGTTTAAGAATGGATGTGCTGACTGTGAAAAGGAGGAGGTGGTGGGAGGGAGGAGGAGACTCTGCTACTGTAGCAGTGCATCAGCAGAGGTGAGACTACAGCCACCACTACATCACAGTATGCAGACTGGAAAGGGATGATGGAGCCACTCTCAGTTTAGTTCCTGCAAAGAACACCTTGTGTTTGTTCTGTTTTCACTCGTGGACACACACAAGATTTCAAGGACACCTGTGCAGTCAAGGCAGTGCACATGAAGAGACTGACTGTCTTGTTCTTTTGTTTCAACCACTTTTCCCGGCAAACGGTGATGGCTGAAGGGCAGCTAAGTCGGCCAACCTTACCCCAGCTGCCTCACATGCCAGAGGAGACAAACAGACCTACAGTGGGCAGCAGTATGTGTGTCATTAGTGCTGACCCAGATGCTCTGAAACACTGTCCTGTGACCGCACTGCACTGCATTCCCAGAATAACTCCTTACAGCTCATTACTGACTGTAATAATGGGGCTTAATAGCCTCTGTCATTGAAATGCAACACAAATAAAATGCCATCAAAGGAACAATGGGGAAGTGAAGTTGAATTGGGAGACAACATTGAGGATGAGATTGCTCATCCTGAGGAGAAACGGAGCTCTGTGCTCTGTGCAGTGCAATGTGATCAGTGAGACAAAGGCTTCAGGCTCAGGTGAGCGTTACATCACATATGAGCAAACCCCGAGTAGACCAGAATCAACAGCATCCCTAAAATATCATCTCGTGGCAGTGCCGTTTATAAGAGACCTTGTCCAGGGGAGAAAATACTCCCTAATCTCATTCATTGCAGAAGCCCAACAGTGTATCACACTGTAGAGATTTGGATTCATGGCTAAAGGATAGAAGTTTTCCTTTCCTAAAAATGATTTAGAAAGCTGTTGAGCAGACCACAGCTGCATCCACACAGCCCGTGAATCACGCACCCAGCAGCGGATTACAAAACGCTGCCCGTGTTAAACAAAAGATCCATTTTCCACTCAGCATGTTCTCATTCTTCCACAGCAGATGTCACAGCCTAGATGTGAAAAATGTGAACGCATAAAAATCACACTCTGCCACGGCATGATGGAGCAGATAGCGCGACGGCGCGTGCTTACCCTCTGCGGCCAAAGAGCACCGGACAAGAAGTAAAAGCACTGCTACAGACAGCAGACAGTTTGCAAGCATCCCCGCTGCTCCGACTCGCAACCTGGTCCTCAAACACCTCCCCTCTCCTCCTGCATCCGTCCGCTGCGGCGAGCACCCACCGGGGTCTGCCCCGCCGGTTCCCGCCACTCTGGGGTGACCTGTCCGCCCACTCCTCAAACCGGGAGCCATATCCAGTGGACAAGTTGCTGAAGTTTCGCTCGTGAATAATACATTGGATCGCTGTGTGAACGGGAAACAGGGCCGTCCCGCGGTCTCGTCGCGTGTCCAGGTCTGGATGGTGGGGGAAGCGGCGCTGAAGGGAAATTAAGAAATGTGCCCTATCGCCCCTCTCCGCTCGGTCCACCCATCATCACTGTGTGGCGCAGGGCGGCGCGCGCACTTTGCCAAAGGTTTGACATTTAGCTGTTGGCGGTGAAGTGCCACATCCAGACCTGGTCCAGGTGGATGGCAGGCATTTACTTGCGCACAGGCAACATTCAGTCACGAAAGAAAGGCCAGCCTACCGCTGATTGCTTGTGGCTGGATGATTTTGAAGTGTGCCACCTTCCTGGCCAAACTGGGCGAATTAACCTCTCTGTTAATTGTAGTGAGAAAGTATAAATGGAAGCCAGAGGGCAGGACGACCTCTTCTGGCGGTAACTCGTTAAGAATCAGATAGATTTCTATGTGGAGCTGGTTAAAAAAAATGATGGATGGTCTTCTTTGCGCTCTTACATGTGGGGTTGATATTAAAAACGATAATAATCACGTGACAGTAGCCTATTAACACGTACATTGTATTTCTTAATGGTTACCGTAATTAATGCGTGAATACCTAATTGTGCGGATAATGGCTGTTGTACCTCTTGATGTCCACAGGATGGCAGGCCAGACCCAGAAAACACAGCAGGTCGTCAACACCAAAGCCCACTGAACACGATTTTTTACCAAAAGAACCTGATTTGAAAATTAACACGTCTTTGCGGTTGAGGTAATTTAGCAATCATAATCATTTGAAATTTTTCGAGAAATCAGAATTGTGCTCACTCGTGTTTCTTATTTAAGAATGTGTGGAACAAGCTCCAGGTTTTAATTCGGGAGACACTTTTCTGCCGTCGATGTTTTTCTGCTTTTGACGTATACCCTCCCGTTTTTACCTCCTATGAGTTTCTACAGATGTCAGCTGTTGATTTTTAATTTAAATATAATAGATTATATTATAAATAAATTATTAAAAATATAGATTTTAAGCATATAGTTAGGACTGGATCAGGTGACCCTGAATCCTCCCCTTTAGTGACGCTGCAGCAGATCGAGGCTGGTTGGGGCTTTCTTCTTATTAACGTTTTATCACTGTGTTTATACACCACTCTGCATTTAATCATTAGCCATTATTCATCTTTTTTTACTCTTTCACACTGTGTCTTTTGTCCGGTCTTCCTCCCCTCACCCCCAACCGGTCGCAGCAGGTGGCTTCCCCTCACAGACCCTGGTTATGCCGGAGGCATCTTCTTGTCAGAAAAGGGAGTCCTTCCTTCCCAGTGTCACCAAAGCACTTACTCATATGGGCTAATCTGATTGTTGGGTTTCTCTGTACAATATAAAGCCCATTGAGGGAACTGTTGTGATTTGGAGCTTTCAATCACAGCAGACAATCTTCTTCAGTAGGTGCATTTATTGTGTTCAGGTTCAAATTTCAGTTTCATCCGGACATATTCATGTTTGGAGATTAAATGCAACAGATTAACTGACAGAAAACTCATCTTTTGTCTGATTCCAGGTTTTCATGTCTGATTGAGCAGTTTTCTCCTGAAACGATTCTAAAGGATAGTTTTTTTGTTTTTGGCAATAAATGTAAAGATACTACCTTGCAAACTCTAATTTTCCTGCCATTCACACACTAAAACAAATAGAAATGAGTCCAATGTGTCCTATCATTTATATTAATGTGCATTAATGTGAATGAACAGACCAAATCAGAAAGAACTGCATCAATAGATTTTTTTTTAATTCAAAGTGAATCTTAACAATAATACACCATAAAGTCTTATTTTGACACTCACCAAAAGAGTCACCTGGAAAACCCGCTTAATGTGACAAAGTAGAGAAGGCTTGGTCACACCTAAATCACTGAGAACTAGAGAGGAAACACTATCGCAAACTGTAAAGAGACATCACATCCATAGAGTTAGTTTTCCCAGTCCTCATACTGTAAATATTGCACAGTGCAATTGCTACATGGCAAACTAGTGTAGCACAAAATTAAAAAAGCAAACGAACCAAAAACAGGAGGAAATAAAAGCCACAAAAAAAAAGAAAAACTACAGGTATTAAAACAGTAACAGTTCAGATTTAATTATCAAGTCTAATTGATGAGCAATCCAAACAGATGATTCCATAACTTGCAGTGTGAATTAACTCTGAAATTGATACAGGTGACCAGAAAACTGAAAATAAGAGCTTGAGTAAAACAAATCTCATATTAAAATCAAACAGTTACACAGTAGCACAATTAGACTAATACACACCCTGAATTAAGATCTCTAAAGGATAATACCGCAGCAGAGGATTTTTTTTTTCCATATCAAAGTCATAACATTAATAGAAGTAATTTTACAAATGACTGTTTTATCTGTTAAATGTTACATGAATCCTCAAAAAAAAAAAAAAAAAAAGAAAAGAAATCAAGGTGTCAATCTTGTGGAAAATTAAAAACAGTTTTAAGATTTCTCTCCTCTTGCATCCATTCTTTTCCTAAACAAGTACGGGAGAGTTTATGCAGGCGCATTGCTGGTGAATACCTTTGAAGGAATCAAAACACAGATTACATTTCACATGCTTATTATTGGGGGAACTATTTCAAGCACTAATCTGCCAAGTCCATGCCTTGTCATCATAAGCTTTCTTTCCCAAAGGGATATTTGAGTATGATCAGTAAAGCATACAAGTCAGACAAAAGCTATTATAAAACATACAACCATATCAATGTCAGTGTCGAAATGTGGAGTATTGCACTCATGACTGACAGAGAAGATGACAACCTCCTCGACAGAGCTCTTTTCGTCCAGAACCCAGAACAAAAACGCCCAGATATACTCTTGCTGGATATAAAGCATAGCTTCTGATTTTTAAAAGGCCAGTGTTGTCAGCCGTGGTCTGGTTACTCCCACTCAGCTTCAGCTTACATGATAGGAGCGCTGCTCTAGGCAGTCAGCTTCTAAGCAGACAAAGTGAAGCATCTAAGGTGTACATGCAAGGTAATGTAAAGCATGGAGATTATCTAAGAACACTTGGTGGTGCAATGACCGCACAATGTAAAGTATTGCATCTGCTGTTCAGCCAGAGTGACTATCCAAAGACCATTGAGTGAGTGTCATTCAAAGCGCACGCATGTGTGTGTTAATCAGAGAGGTTTTACGTGGCGACTGTTTGAAACAAGCGGAGAACCACCACTACGCTGTTCATGTGTATAAGCTGATCAGAAGAGTCACTGTGATGAAGTCCTACTTTGAGTTGTTTTTATTCTCTGCTTCTTGTTTTTCTTACTTTCCTCTTTAAACTCTTGGTCAAATGTCTGTTAAAAACTTGTCCATTCTACACTGTAGGGAACTGTTACTGAATTCTATGCCTTCCTCAAAAAAAATCAGGAAGAAATCACCAGCATGAATTCTCACTTTCTGAATCTCAAGGCACATAAACAGTGCTGCTCACACTGTCTCAATTTCAAGAAAGGACATATCACAACGGTAACGGTTTCGCACCAACAAAACATCGTTTTGATATTAGACACTCATAAAGGGGAGAGCGATATGAACTCAAGGCAGTTTAGAATATCAAACTGTGAAACTGATATCCTAGCCAGATATAACATTGAACAGATAAAAGGGCTGCAATAAATACTTTGATCAAACCAATTTAACAATAAAAACAAATCAGAAAATGTCATTTTAGAACAGAAAAATTGGGCTAAATTTCTCTCTTACAGTCTAATCACCCAAACCCTAACAAGCCTCCCTACCTCTATAAGTGCTTAGTGGCAAGTGCGTTTGTGTGTGACTGGTGGAAACAACACAGAAGTCTTCCAATGGAACACAATGTTTTTGTTTTCTTTTTTTCCCCCCCGGCATCTCGCAGTGCCCTCATAACCCACGAGAGTACTGGTAGCACACCGTTTACGCACAATAAAAAAGTTAACTCAATCCTGCAAGCTACAGCTTCAGATGTGTACAAAACATCAATATGAAAACATACAAAAATTAAGTTACATCGATACATCATTTATATGCAGTGACGAGCCCAAAAGGTTAATAAGGATAAAATACTGATGCAAAAAACACGCACCCCGAGAAACGACAAATGCAACTAATGTTCATCATCAGCAATACAGTAGTTACAATGACACTTCAAATATGAACGCAAAACACAAAAATCAAAACCACTTCTATTTCAGATAATTAGGGACCTATACAAAAATAGCAACGCTAGGTTTAAACTCAGAGAGAAATCACCTAATTTCACAGCTATTGAAGTGGCAATCATATAGCAGCTTATCTATGATACATTCAAGAAAGAAATGATACGACTTATTAATTGCCCAATAAGCTAGACAAAACCTCAGCTGTTTTTTTTTGTTTGTTTTCTTTTCTTTTTTTTAAATACAACTTTTTTTTGTTTTAATTTAACCCCATTCTACAACTACAGTACAACTGAGGTCTATGCAAACAGAATAGCTACCTTGCTCAAGAAATGAATTACAGTCTTTGGTGCTGCACAAGCAACTTCATTTGAAAATAAAAAGACAAAAAAGAAACAAAAAAAACTCCACACGTAACTAGTAAAACGAACAGAAGAAAACAAAACAAAAACGCACACACGCAGCATATCTACATATATATAGACTGGTGCTACCGTCTTATATATGTATATATATCCTCCCTGACGGAATGTATAAAATAAGCAGTTGACACCGATAAGCTGTAAGCCTTTAACAAATGGTATAATGTAAAGTGAAAAAGTTAACTTTGTCACACATGCATAAATGAGAGAATTGCACACAATTAACTCACACCTTATCAAGCATCTGTACTAAATAGTCTAGCTCTATAATATATGTCCATATATGTGTGTATATCAAATACTGCATGGTTTGCTCAGGCTTAGAAGATTCCATACTGTGAATTAATTTGCATTTTTTCTTTACCTAATCAAAGCCATGCCCACCACACTTCTAAACATCTAAAAAAAACAAACAAAAAAAAACAAAAAGTGAAAACACTCAAAAACGAAAATACGAAGACGAAAAATGAAGAATAATCAACGACTATTTAGATTGTATTGCAGTTTCAAACAGTACAAATACTGTTAGTAGTAAGAGTTTCACTGAATAGAAAGTGATTATCAAATATTAAGCAATACTCAGTACTTGCACTTTGTACACTAGTTCATTCGGGAACTGGAGAATGAAAAAAAAAAAAAAAGAATAAAAGAATAAAATGAACTGAATGAAACAGCAGGCATTTGCAACAGCAAAGCACGCTGTTCTACTTGAAAGAACAGAGGAAAAAAATTAACTCACTACACGCTGAAATATACACAGACTCCAAAAAATAAGCACCGCTATCCGCGATACATCACATCCATGCAGGCTATGCATGGACATATACACATGTGCATATATATACACTCACACATAGGATGCATCGACTGATTGGAATTTCAAGTGCTGCAGTCCAGTACATTAATATTCATGTATATAGTCATATATAAGTAGTAACATTAACAACCTCAATATGTAAGGCACTATGGCTGGGGACAGTTATACAATGCAGCGAGTCTTGTGACACAAACAATAAGAGCAACGTCTATGCATCTTTCCGTTTACATTTTTGCTCATGCAAGACCACATGCAGCGTGAGGAACAACCCTATTTAATTCGGTTAATTGACTTGACATTGCTAAACACCAAAAGACACCGAAAAGGTACAAATACTTCAAACGCAGTACAACGTACACTGTGGACGACATGTGCATCTGTCAATCTAGAGCTAGAGACTGGGATGGCTTTACAAAGATGAATGTGTCTTGCACACACGTAAGAAGGCAATATAGAAAAATAGCTGGGATCAGGGGTGCAAAGTCTAACTATTCAACAACACCCCAATTATTCACCTGTCTTGAGGAGTATTCGTAGAAGATCCAATGCAAAGATATATCAAATGTGCAAAACACATTAAGTGTGAGTTTAACTATTCATTCATTCTTTCATTCAGTCATTCATACATTACTTCCTTCTTAATTTTTGCCAAATCATCTCTACCATTGGAACTTTTTTTTGTTTTGTTTTTTGTTTTTTAAAGCTTGAAGTTCAATTACACTCAAGTCTACATGATTCAAAAAATAGTTTGCTTTCTCTGTGGTTGTGCCATGGTTTTTCAGAAATAAAAACCATGTTGTTTGTGGTTAAAGATATATTTCGCCCTGCTCACTTAGCCCTCAGGTGGTATGAAGGGTACCTGAGCAGCCATGCTCAGATGTAAGGGTACTGGTTTATTTTGGTAGGGCTGAGAGGGAAACTGCCGTAGGCGGGAGAGGCAATGTAGGAGTGCGGGGGAAAGAGGGGCTTGAACTGGCCCTGGGGGTGCAAGGTGGGGGAGGGTAGCAGCCGGGGGTTGATGCCTACTGCGACTTGATGCACAATGCCTGCCGGATGGGAGATGCTGTAGGTTGGCTGAAGGACGGGGCGGGAGGCCCCAGGAGAGGCCAGGAGGTGGGCCACAGGTGCAGCTGTGACCAGAGGACCAGACGGAGGGTACGACAGTATGGTGGGCTGGGAGTGCGGATGTCCTCCAAGGTGTGGGTGGGGGCCCGTAGTGTGGTTTGGGCTGCTGTGGGAGAGAGTGAAAGTGTGCCCATGCATGGTGGGAGGGATGTAGGCCTGTGGTCTCCGGTGGGAAAAGTTCCCGTTCCATTCCTGATGGCAGGAACTGAAATGTTGCACCTGAAGAAGCGAAGAACAACAACATTTCACATTCAACGCCCTCAGATTCATCGGTACTGAGTGAATCTTTGCGAGCCACTAGATGCTGCTGTTTCCATGCGCTTGCATGTAAATGTCTTCCATGTTATCAGTCACCGACAGCGGCATCATCTGCTTGTGCACCAATGCACATAAGAGTAAATGAACAGTATCAAAGTAAAATACCTTCATCTTTAAAAATATTTGGAAACTTAAATCATCTGACACCATTTGGGAGCACTGCTATGATGTTGCTCCTCCCAGGGAAGTTCCACTTACAGTATGAACTTGACTGCTGCACTACCTCAAAAAGGAAATATTTGAAATTCAAATGTTGTGCTCTTTATCACACATTAAACTGTAGTGAGTGTAGTCACAAGTACATCTGTTACTTTAATAATATCATGTTATTTTACAAGTTGCCATTGCTGCTTCACATTTTAGAAAAAGACTTGACGCTGACAAAAATTATAAGATGCGGCGTTCTACAAGCAACAGCCAATTACGTTCATAAAGACACACTGTCGAAACCAGGATTATTTCTGCCTAGAGCTAAAACCAAGCTTTTTATGCTTTTGTTCAGACTTCTTTTGAAGAAGAAACATATTTTGCCCTTTCAGGACAAGTTTCTTATGTCAAAGTTGTTGTTCTCAAAATCTCAAATTTGTGCAAATAATTTTACAGTCAATATTACTTGATGAGGCAGATTTAATTTTTTTTTTTTCAAAAATAAAGTTTACTTGTACTAGTGTCTTTATTTACGTCCACGGTATGCGACTGCATGTGCTTACCTGCCCAAAGCCAATAGGCTGCTGTTGCTGGGGCTGGAATGCAGGGGTAATTTTCTGAGGCCTGTTGAGGAGGGGAGTGGAGTGATGATGTTGCCGCCCAGGAAAACTGCGCCCTTTGGACTGGCATGAAGACTCTAAGCCTGAGGAAGCAGGTCATGTGAAAAGGGGCACAGAAGAGAACACGGAAAGACTGAAATGACGCTTATAAACACAAACAACACAGTGTCCTACTAACAATATTAGATTGTAAATAACAGGCAAACAAGATTGAGCCAGAGATCCAACTACATCCAGAGAAATGGCAACATTTGTGGCAGGAGGCTCTGAAGGCTTATTGGTGACTTCAGCTGTGCTTGATCAGTTCCAAACCGTTAAACACAGTTATATCTGTTCTTTCATTTAGATGATTATAAATAGATATGTTTTGGGGATCAGGGAGGAGTTTGTAACTAAGCTTGTTCATAGAGCTTATAGTGGGGGTCAGACCATCGGCTAAAAATACACATGGCAGCCTTAGAATAGGAAGCTGTGCCCTTTTATGTGTGCCTTTAGTTGTAATAGTTTGGAGGTTGGAGACATGAAGGTAATATGAATCTGTATGATTTTCTAAGGATTTACAGTAAAACCTTGCACTTTAAAGGGTCTTATTTATTTAAAAAAAAAAGAGGCAGATCTTAAATGACAGTTGTTGCCCGTGGTCCCACTTACCACAACTGTTATAAAGTCTACATACAGCATGTGTAACTCCAGTCTAGCACCAATAAAGAAATACTGACTGATATCTTTGGGGCAATTGCACATGCCTTATGCAGATTCAAGAAATGCAAATCCACACAGGAACAGAGGGTCTCTCAGCCTTGAGTCAGAGTAAGAAGTGTTGACAGCAAACAGATATCCACTCCAACGATCAGAGCAGATATGTCAGGGCACGTAACCCATAATCACCTGTGAGAACTTCTGTGGCCTACTGAAACGACATAATCCAAGGCCACGTGACCTGTGGAGCAGACGGCAGCAGTGGTGACAAGACCTTTGAGCTAGCGCGACCTAGTCATGGATTTGCAAGTTGTCTGACTCAACAATTATTTTAAGTATACTTCAGACACTTAGCAATTGAGCACAATGAATGAATATAGTCATGTTAACCATATCATTAACTATCATTTTAGTTTAGAATGATCAGTGTGTTAATCTACTGGCCATCCCCCTTTTAAGTAGAGTAAGAACGTGTATAAATCTGGCAGCAAATGTAAACCATTACCTGTGTTGCCATGAGTTTCACTGACTGCAGGGTTGTTATTGTTGTTGTTCTGCACCCGCATTGGAGGCACCACAACAGTACGAACTGTTGGTTTGCAGGGCTCGGTCTCTGGGGCAACACATGCGACGCAAGGCTCGCAGTTCTGGTTGCTGTCAGCAATATAGCGCCTTTCTGTGAAGGGACTGTTGCTATGGCCAGAGGTATGTGATGCAGGCGAGCTGTCCACGGTGTCACAACCACTCTCCTGTTCATCATCCGACATGCTGCAATAAGAATGAAGAAGGCAACTTACGGCGTGGTAGCTGAACAGAATAACTCTCAATGTTGCACACTTTTGGTTATCATGTACTATTTTAAAATTTGGGCTAATCTGTCCAATGGAGACTTTTAAAACCAGGCAATATCTCATCTGTTCAAGCACAGTCTGAAGCTACTATCCCTACTTTACCTGTTGGGGTGTTTGCAGGGAGATGTGCTGGACTGAGCTGAGGCAGAAGAACTGGTGCTGAGCGTACTGTCTGGACTGCTGAGAGAACAGACTCTCTCCATACTGACGGTGCTCTGACACGCTTCACAATCTGCACTCCCCTTACATCTGTGTGCAGAGATGTATCAAATCAGACACTCAATTTGAATGTTTTAAAGAGATATTAGGAAGAGGAGCATCGTAGTCAATACTCACTCTCCAATTGAATGTCTTTGCGCGCCCTCCTCCTCATCGCTGCTGATACTGATGACGCTAACAGTTGGACTAGCGAGGTCAGAGATCACCATAGCCTGTCTCTGCTCCTGTGAAACTGAAAGCTCCTCACAGTCTGGCTCCACTTTGCAGCAGTTCTCATCCTCCTCCTCCACCTGCTCTGCTCTTTGCTCCTCTCCAATAGCGTGGCCTTCCTCTGGACATCTGGCTTCCTCTACCTCGTCCACATTCTTTGCTGTATCGGCCATCTTTGGGGACTGACATGCTAAATTTTGGATGTTAGTGTTTTGGGAGATGTTGCACCTAGAAAAGAACAGAGGAGGCTTTGTCAGATTCATGTTTTTGTGTCCTTATTTCGTAAGGGAAGAAAAAAAAAAAAACATGCATCATACCTGTTCACAGAGGGCTTGGCTCTCTTGTTGGCAGCTGGCTGTGGCCACACCACATGTGCAATGCCTATGTTGATTGGCTGGTGGGTGGACATGGTCATTTGGTTGGTTAAGAATGGCTGAGGGTGTGCAATCATGGAGCTGTAATGGTTGCCATGGGGACGCACTTTCCTGCAAATAAAGCAAAGATCTCAAATTGAGCACAGCTTTCAATAAAATTGGTAGGTATAGCTACATCTCTACCAAAAGTACTCAAGAAGCTTTAGTGATTTTTTTCAAGGAACTAAAAGCTTGCTTTGGACTGTTGGATGTCTGGACTGCCATGACAAAGATTAGACTAATTCTATCCACTACTTTGGGTGGGGACTCAAAAAGGCAAAAATGTTAGAGTTGAAACATGTTTTATGAGCTATTATGAAGACTGAATGTGCAATGACCAATAAATGTTTGGTGCTGCAAGACACACACACAAAAACACACACGCGCGCACACACACTTCCCCAGAACTTATTCTAAACTGTAATTCCTGTGGTGGAATAACACAGAGTTTGTGGTCCCTGAGGAAACTTCCTGCAGCACAAATGCAGCTTATGACTCATAGATCGTTAACATTCAGTGGAGCAAGCACGCAGCATGAGAACAGCATGTCCATTCCTACCACACGGAAACTAAAGATAATTAAGCATCAATAATTATTATAATATGCGATGGAACTATAAATACAGACGCGAAATGATATGGATGACACATCAGGAAGACGGTGTAGTGTAACCTCCTGAAATAGATGCATGTCTTACCCCCAGTCACCCAATCTCTGTGAGCCTGCCACTGTGTCAGACGCCATAGTGGTTGGTGGTGGGGGCACCGATGTCACCTGCTGCCAAGTGGGCACCAAGATTTGCTGTGCACGAGCTGACCAAGACTGTTGGAGTGCAAAGAAGCAAAGTTGCATCACTGCAGAATTTACTTTCATCAGGTTGTACATTAAAGGTCAACTCTGAACTTCTTTCGCACGTGGTTATTTCTCCCCTTTTAAATGACTCCCAAAAATGATTAATATATATTAAATGAAAAACATTTCATTGATCTAAGCACACTAATCACCTCAAGCTAACATTTCATATCAGTACATATTCTGTCATTTTAAGTGCCTCCTTACCTGTGTGATGACTCCAGGTCTGATTTGTATGGGCTGGATTGAGGGTGCTTGTGTGACTAGTGGCACAGAGGCCTCCATTCGAACAGAGTAACCTGCTGGTTTAGCTGTGTTGTGGGGGATTCCTGCTGTGGGAGGTAATAGAAAATGTCTATGTTAAGTCTATCCACAAAAAGGAGAGTGACAAATCAATATAAGAATGACTGAAAGCATGACAAATAAATTAAATAAAGTTTTACATGTCCTACCTTGAATGGTTGGGGGACACAAAATGAGAGCCTGCTGAAATGATTCATTGCATCCAAATTGACCACTTCCTGTCTGCAGTGGTATGCCAGGGTGCATTACTGAGGCCGCTGATGGAGCTAACCCCTTAAGGAAAAAAAATAATAATAAAAAGGGGATAATGGCATTTTTCAGATTTATTGTAATTACGATCAGTAGCACTGAAGCGCCAGCAGATGGCAACATGCCAGCAGCATTTTTTCCCCCAGGTGAGAGAGATCAGAAACATATTAAATAGAGAAATTATTGGGTAGTCAGTTAACTTTTGGCTTAACAGTAGTATATAAGTCTACAGATAATGGCTCACAAGGTGTAGGCCCACCTGAAACCCATATCACACAGAATTTCCTAAGTCGCTGAATCAAAGCAGGTTCAAGGTCCACTTTTGTACTAATGCAGTCCTTGAAGAAATGAAAGTCACTAAGCTTAAAGGATTGTGGTTATGCTCTTAAGCTGTTGATATTCCCTGTTCTAAGACACCTTTTGCTATGAACATGCTCAAGAATTGACTGGCCTTAGGGGTAAACAGTCGAGCATGTTCCTTTGCTTCCCTACTAATGCTTCTCTCGTGCCTGGGTATAATCACATTTATTGGCTAACAACAACTAGGTCTATACAGTCTGCTACAGCTCCTGCATGTATCCCAGCCCCCGCACACATGACTGTAAACGCAAAGCAGCCTTTCAAATCGGTAATGCTAAGAAAGCCACCACATCCTGAATGATAAACATTGACTTTCTTTTATAGCGGCCCATAAACATAACAGAAATGACAGTGCATCAGTTTTATCGTTCAATAAATGCCATCTGGTACTCTTATCCGTTTTTAGTTCTGATTTGGAATGAGGGAGACATAATGTGATCTTCCCGTGTACTAATGGTTAACTATGTCACCATTACATTGTTATTCAGGTAATGTATGTATGCATGCATGTCACTATTAGTCATGTTCATTGTGAGTACATGTTAAATAAACTGAGTTGTTTTGCATTATAAAGATCCAAAACCCAAAAAAGGGTCAGTTGCTCTTTTCTCCTCAGCAACAACACTGATTTGCACTGTTGCCATGACCTCAGAAACATGACGTGTTTTTGTTGCCATGACAGCAGTGCGAGGACGCAATAAGACGGACAAGTCAGTACACAAAAAAGCAATAAAAGCAAGGTCTGTACAATTACTCTTCACAGAAGCACAAAAACAAAGCATATTATTATTAATTCACATCATGTGGGATTATTCCATCATTCAGGAAACAAAACTTTGTTTTTGAATATTTTAATTTCTGGATGCAATAATTACTGTGTGTAAAAAGAATCAAAACCAACTTACTTGAGGATGGACAGCAGTCATCTTGCTGAAAGGGTGATTGGCTGAGGCAGCAGCGGTTGTAGTTACAGGCCTGATGAAAGGCCCTTTGTTTCGGTTTGCGGCCTCATATGCACTGGGACGAGTCCAGCAAACATCCATGATGTGGAAACATGACTTCACACTGAAGACAGAGACATGGGGAGTGCAAGTTACCGGTATATAGGAAGGTCAAAATTGCACCAGTTCCACAATATGAAGCAAAGGTAACTCACTGGTTGCTATGTGGAAAATCAAGCAGGTGCTGCATCGTCACAAATGGATGGCTGAGAGCTTCAGCGGGGGCAATCCTCTCTTCTGCATCAATCAACAGCATCTTCTTCAACAAGCTCACAAACTCCCGGCGATCTGCCTTCTCTGCCAGCAAGTCACTACCTTCCAAGTTCATCATCAAGTTCACCTGGAATACAAACATTTATTTAGGCTGACTTGTCAAAATAGCTGAGAAGTAGCAGATAAAATAATCATCTTTAAAAAAAATTATGAATCATAATGAATAATATAATCTGCTTAAAATTAATTAAAGCACTTTTATTGGAACACGCATTTTCCAGAAAAGCAAGCGAACATAATTCACAAGAATCTCTAGTGACGTTTAAATCAAAAGTACAGACGTGAACAGGCATCGACAGTCACTGTGGGAATTTCCACCTGTGGTTTGTTTTGTGTGACTGAAACTTGAACCTTTTTGCTTCTGAATTTAAGTTTACCATTCAACTGAGGGGGGAAGGCAATTCAAGAGCAACTTTTTTTCTCTTTCACAGCAACAACATGTGTGCTATCTTCTCCTCATATGTGTGTAGGTGTACTTCCTCTGGTAAAGACCTAGTAGCCTACAATGTCTAAACCTTTGATGTTGTACTTCCTCTGAAGTCCCGATAAGTACATTGTGGTCCAAGCTTTTGAACATACATGCGCTATGTCATCCAAACAGCTGAAGATGTACTTCCTTGCTTCCTTTGATTTCATTCCCGTCTCCACCTCATGCTCATCTGTTGACTGTAGACAAGAAAATATTTAGTGGAGATGTACCATATGAATGAAGTACAGCACTTGCTACTTGGGATTTGAATATTTTGTTACTATGAACTGAGTCATTTGTATTCACAGCTTTAGCTGTAGGCTGGGTCATTTACAGCTACCAATATATGCTGGCTCTGCCAGTAAACTGTTTCATCAGAAAAGTCCAAAGAAAAAGCCCTAATCTGATACTGAGATTAGTGGAGTGTAAATACAATATCTCCATTGTACTTGAGATTAGACAATGATCTTAATTATGTGTACAAGTTTCAGTTTACTGCAGGAAAGACACCGCCATGTCTATACTAGGAACAGCAACTACTGTTTACCGACAGGAAGAATGTATTTCCAATTCATCTTTACCTTTAAGCTTTTCCCAAAAAGGTTAGAAACTATGTGTTTTAAATAAGGAATTCAAATTCTATACATTTCTGTGATTTGTATATAAACACTCCTCACCTTTAGTCTCCATGCTGCATAAGGCGAGTCAGACTCCTTGCAAAAGAACCGAGCTGTCTTTGTCCCCGAATTTAATAAATGTTCTCCTGGCAAACCTTGCGTCTGAGAAATGTAGCGAATCTGTTGAATGTGAGAAGAGAAAGGGAGGAGAAAAGATTCCATGAAGAAAATAAAGCACTGTAATAGTCACTTCAGAAAGGAAGGCTGTTTTCACCATCATTATCACTCTCTCATAAAACTAACATCACTGCAGCACTGTTGTGTACAAATGGAAATTTACAAGGTCATTGGCAGTGACATCACACTAACAGGTCCCTCAGAGTTACTTTGTGTGGATGTGCGCACGGTGGTAACTGCTGAAAAGACCTTGAATGTGGCATGTTCTTGAAAGGTCTAAACCCAAATAAGACCTTATATCGAGTCTAGTTTGTGATGTCTGAAAGATGTCACTGTCTGTTCATGAAAACGTATGAAAACAAGGTTCCTATGGTCTCAAACTCAAATACATTCCTGGGCAACGGCGCCTGTCAGTCACACACGCTGTGAGACAAGAATGTCATACACAGGTTTATGAGAGGACAGCAGTGAGAAGCCTGGCTGACGTCAATCACACCCAAGTGTAATGAACAACAATCATTACAGATTCAGCACAGCTAAGACGCAGAGAGAGCAAAGAGCCACATGGTAGGAATGACAAAGATTAAGGGAACTGTACACACACACATTCGTATGTAGCACTAATAGACGAACATAATCCTATAACACTGTGAAATCAAGATAACTGTAAGGCAGAGAAACATGCATGTCCCCAATTGTATACTGGGATGCCAATGTTGCGTCGTCATTTCAACATATGCAGGTTTGGTTTTTTTAACTTACATGTTTTTGTTGGAATCATTTACTCCGTTAACGTTCTTCTTGGCCTCTTTGGCCACCGTGATACTTAAGCGTTAGCTAACTTGCATCAGAGTGTTATTGAGGTGCAAATTCTGCAATGTGTCTGTGTGTGGGTGGGACAGTTCATTCATATCAGTTGGCCATATGTGAGGTTATAAAGCACTGCATTCGCTCCCACTCTGATGGGATGCATGATGAGCGCAATCTTGTTTGTTAAGTGACTTTGATGGGATGGTGGAGATCCCCTTACATTCAACTATTACACAGCACACTGCATCACAGTCCATTTCACTTTTGCTTTTGGAAATGTTCTTCCTTTCATATCAAATCCCATATCCCCAATAAAGGCTGATTAAAGTACATCTACCAGGCCCCATTTCTTTCATTTTTTTTGTCTTGTACAAGAACTATTGATAAAATAATCAAAGATTACTGAAACTGCCAATTCTAATAAACTTTATCCCAAAAGTAGCCTTAATTCCCCTCTTTTCATGAAATACTGCAGCTAAGCTTTAGTCATGTCAACAGCAACAGCCAAAAAAACAAAACATAAAAGAAACACCAAAAACAAAAACACCAATGTGCGTGGGTGGGAAAATTTTTGCGATGGGAAAACCCTTATTTTTCCTTGAAGGCGTGCCTCTGCCAAGAGCTTAAACCAGTGAGATCACTGGCGCAAAGCTACAGCTTCACAAAACAACTATCAAGCGAGCCTGGGCCTGCTGCAGGGCAAACAGGAAGCACAGCAGCTTTTATTTTATGACAGTCCTGATAACAGAGCATACTATAAATAATGCTTTTCAATGTACAATTAAATAAATAAATTATATACATATATGTATACATATACATATACACACACACACACACACACACACACACACACATGTCTGGTTTGCTATCCTCGTGGGGACATCCCATTGACATAATGCTTTCCCTAGCCCCTTACCCTAACCCTAACCATTAAAAATGAATGCCTAACCCTAACCCTTACCCTAAACCTAACCATAACCTAATTGTAACCCTGACAGTAAAACCGCATTTTGAGTGTGAAAATTGCTTTCAACCCCAAGGGGACCTGGATTTTGGTCCCCACGGTGCAGAAAGTCCCCACCAGGATAGTAAAAGTCAGATTTTGGTCCCCACCAGGATAGTACGAACCCGTACACACACACACACACACACACACACACACACACACACACACACACACACACACACACACACACACACACACACACACACACACACACAGAGAGAGCTCATAGCCTACACTCTCTCTTTCACTTTTGACACTTTAACCCCTAATAACCCAAAACTCTTTATTGGTGACCATGCATACAACCTCTTATTCTTATACAAGGCTGAGTACGAAAGGAAAATATTGGAAGAAATGATAGCAAGGACTCATTTTACTTTGCCATCTGCAATTCCACATGCTGACTGCCACTGTTCTCACTTGCACGGCTTAGCAAGCAAGAAACAAAAAGAACTACAGAAAGGATATAAAAAAAGGCCAAAGAGATAACGGGTGGTATAGTGGAGACCCCAGCATCATAGCTAATCGTAGCCACTAATAAGGCAACACTAACTAAGTGCATTAAAAACAGAAAAGAGGCCTCATGTAGAAGTAAAATATAATGTGACTAGGAGATGAGGTAAAAAGTGGGGTTGAGTAAGTAAAAGGAAAGCAAGGAAGCAGGAGGAGCTAGAGTTATAAATACAATATGCTGTGTAGGATGGAATAAGACCCCATGTAGAAAGACGAGAAGAAAAAGGGAGAAGAAAGGGTGGCAGAGGGTCAGTCACTTCCTGGCAAATCAACTTATGACTCTTGGAAAATACCTCAAACCAACAAACCACTGCTTTGCTAAGGTTTGCAATGGAATTGCCAGTTAATGATTACTCATGACTTAAACTTCTCAAATGCTTTCATATAAGGAAACTAACACATGATGGTAGGTAGGCTCTGCTAAAGGACTGTAAGGCTGAAATGGAAAGAAAGTAGTTTTGTATGCGTTTTTTCTTTTACTGACAGAGCTGTGGTTCTCTTTGGGAGAAAATACTCAGACTGACTGATGATTAAATTCAAAGAAGGTTAATTGTACTGGTTGTTTTCCCATTCTTGGGGCAATTCAATAAGCACACAGGGAACCCTTTATGCCACTGGGCAGTCTTTCAGACATGTGGGTTTGGTATCACAGGACAGTTCAGTCACAAAGGTCTTTAAAAAAAAAAAAAGTATCAGTAAAAAGTATTTCAACCATTTTGTGAGAAATAAAAAGAAAAAAAAGAATGAACTCTTCTCTACATGAAACCACTGCCACAATCGCCAGTGTTCGCATTGTGTTTAGATTCAAATACATAAAATTTAATCCTAACTTGAGGTGGTTCTCTCCAGATACCTCTAAAGCACTTGTGACATTCTGTCTGGCTTGTACAAAAACAAATTAATCATATTTAGGCCTGTCCTGCTGTGTTCGAGTCAAATCTCTTTCGGAGGAGTTGAGTTCTCTCTCCTGTCTCAGCCCTACAGAGAGTGAAAAATGATACCAGGGCATAAAAATACCTTGGTATGATTACAGTGTGCAGCACGCAGCTGAGGGGAGTAATGTAAAGTGCTGCATTGGACAGAAAGGATCCGACTGAGGCTCTGCTGGCAGGCTTTGAGTAGATGGGGCTCCGAGGCAGGGGAAAGCCGCTCAGCATAAGCCCAGATCAGTCTAGTCCTGGGAAGACACTGTCAGGGCTCCACTAGGAGGGGCAGGCATCCAACAGCTTTTAATAGACATACCATCAATCACAAAAATATACCCTAATGCTCAGTGCCACAAATACAGTCCTCAGGGTCAGTACATCACAAAGAAACCAGAACATCAAGTACCTCTTTTTTTTTTTTTTTTTTTTTTAAACTGCAATTTTACACTCCTGGTTGCTTTCTTTGCTCAAACAATCTATCGCAATATTTATTTCAGAGCATAACTATGCACAAGAGCTTTTGTTTCCATAAACCTCCGAAGTTTTATTTTAAAAGCTTCTGTGTTTCAGTGAAGAGGAGAAACTGAGTCACAGAAAGTAAAAGTAGAAGTTGGACATGTTTAATAAGTTACTTAAAAAACTGAAAAGAAGGGATAGTGGGGGGGTACACAGCAGAGATGAAGAGGCAGAAAATCCCCAGAAAAAGAAATGAGGCAAAAGTGCACGGTGAGAAGGTTGGCTGTTTACCTGGTCGTACTCCAGGGCCCCGGGGTAAAGAGGCCAGCCCAGAAAAAGCTCCGCTATCACGCAGCCTAGGGACCACATGTCTATGGCTTCACAAAACGGCAATCCCAAAATAATCTCTGGAGCCCTGTGGAGCAGAGAAAAAACAAAAAAAATACTTAAGTACCTTCAAAAAGCTTTTAAAATTCATACATGACTGTACTAAAAATAAATGTTCTATTGTGCCTTTTTAATAGAAAAAGAGCATACACAAATAAATTCAACCACTTCACTTATTTTTTTTTTTTTTTAATTGTAAACTACAAATCTTCAGAAAAATACCAAATTTGCATTTTGCAGGGCCTTTGCTGTTACAGCCATTTAAAAGCAAGAGTTATGGGCATAGCTATTAACAAATTAAAAATGTGCAGACATAATCCATGCATCAATAACACCTTAAAATCTTTCCTTCATTAGAAAAAAAAATGTTTGCTGAAAATGTTGGTTGTATAAACCAGAGTTGAAGTATTGAGCAAACAGTGGCACTGAATTCCTGATGATAGCCAGTCAAATAGGATTGTGCTTTACGTGTGTAACAGTGCCAAGAGAATTGTAAGCCAGTACTGTGTGTGTTCTGGAGCTGGAGTGCGTCAGCAGGCCATGCCAGTGGGTTAGCAGGTCAGCCAGGCTGGGATCAGAGCTTTGACAGGCTTTGACGCTCAAGTCTGAGAGAAAATAAGAGCCGTAGTCACTAGTTTATTTAACCCTACATGCTTGCTCAATGTTACGTCTCCATAAAAGCACTGCAATGCCACTTCATGGAAAAGGCTCATGGTGACACAAGTCTGTCAGGATGACTATATGTAAAATATGCTGACAGTCAATAACTTAGTATTCAGAACACACCACAAACCTTAGCAACATGACAGAGCACTGACAGGATGATGTATTCAGAGCTCACAAACCTTAATGTGCAGGAGTGACCTCCAAGCTCATTAAAATCAATAAGACACTAGCAGTATCTAGCACACCAACAGTACGTACTAAACAGAGGCTTCACAAAGCTGCTTTTCAGAATAATGTCTTAAGAGTGCCATGCAGTTCATTGCAGAAAGAAATAATGCTCTTTTTATGCCATGTCTAAAAATATGAATAGTATGCACAAGAACTTAGTTAAAAAAAAAAATCTATATACACAATTTTTTAATCCAAAAGGCTAACAGAAAACTCAACATAATTTCTTCAACTTTTTTGAAAGTGTATCAGTATACAGAGATTTAAATATCGTACCAGATGCTTATGGATGCATTTTCTATTTTCTATCTCTCCGTGAATCGCTACCTTATCGTGGTGGAGGGGTTTGTGTGTCCCAGGGATCCCAGGGGTTATGTTGTCTGGGGGCTTTTGCCCCCTGGCAGGGTCTCCCATGGCAAATTGGTCCTGGGTGAGGGACCAGACAAAGAGTGATTCAGAAGACCCTTATGAGGAAAACATCGAGGGAACAGTTTACCCTGCCCGGGATAGGGTTACCAGGGCCCCGCCCTAGAGCCAGGCCCGGGGAGGGTGCCCAAGGGCGAGCGTCTGGTGGCCGGGCCTTAGTCTATGGGGCCCGGCTGGGCACAGCCCGAAAAGGGGACATGGGCCCATCCTCCCGCAGGCCCACCACCCGCAGGAGGTGCCATAGGGGTCGGCCGCATTGTGTGCCGGGCGGCGGCCAGGAGCGGAGGCCCTGGCGGACTGATCCCCGGCTACCAAAACTGGCAATTGGGACATGGAATGTCATCTCTCTGGTGGGGAAGGAGCCTGAGTTAGTGCGTGAGGTTGAGAGGTACCGGCTAGATGTAGTCGGGCTCACCTCTACGCATGGCTTGGGCTCTGGAACCAGTCTCCTGGAGAGGGGCTGGACTCTGTCTCAGTCTGGAGTTGCCCCTGGTGAGAGGCGGCGGGCTGGGGTGGCTATTCTAATATCCCCTCGGCTTGCTGCCTGTACGTTGGGGTTCTTCCCGGTGGATGAGAGGGTTTGTTCCCTGCGCCTTAGGGTCGGGGAACGGGTCCTGACTGTCATCTGCGCTTATGCGCCTAGTGGCAGTTCAGAGTACCCAGCCTTCTTAGAGTCCCTGGGTGGGGTGCTGGAAGGTGCTCCACCTGGAGACTCTGAAGTCTCTCAGTAGGACAACAATGCTCACGTGGGTAACGACAGCAAGACCTGGAGGGGCGTGATTGGGAGGAACGACTTCCCTGATCTGAACCCAAGCGGTGTTTTGTTATTGGACTTCTGTGCAAATCACAGTTTGGCCATAACAAACACCTTGTTCGAACATAAGAGTGTCCAGTGCACGTGGCACCAGGACGCTCTAGCCCGCAGGTCGATGATCGATTTTGTAATCGTATCACCAGACCTGCGACCATATGTTCTGGACACTCGGGTAAAGAGAGGGGCTGAGCTGTCAACTGATCACCACCTGGTGGTGAGTTGGATCAGGTGGCGGGATACCAGAGGTGAAGGGAGCCACCAGGCTGAAGAAGGAGTCCTATCGGGCTTGGTTAGCCTGTGGGACTTCGGAGGCAGCTGACAGGTACCGACAGGCCAAGCGGAATGCGGCTCGGGCAGTGGCTGAAGCAAAAACTCGGGTTTGGGAGGAGTTCGGAGAGGCCATGGAAAAAGACTTTCGGACTGCCTCGAAGAGATTCTGGCAAACCGTCAGGCGTCTCAGGAGGGGAAAGCGGTGCTCTACCTGCACTGTGTATAGTGCTGGCGGAGCGCTGCTGACTTCAACTGAGAAAATTGTCGGGCAGTGGAAGGAATACTTCGAGGACCTCCTTAATCCCACTGACACGTGTTCCGAGGAGGAAGCAGAGTCTGGGGATGAGGGGAATGACCCGCCAATTTCCGGGGGCGAGGTCACTGAGGCAGTTAAACAACTCCTTGGTGGCAGAGCCCCTGGTGTGGATGAGGTCCGCCCCGAGTTCCTGAAGGCTCTGGACGTTGTAGGGCTGTCCTGGTTAACACGCCTCTACAATGTTGCGTGGAGATCAGGGGCAGTACCCCTGGACTGGCAGACCGAGGTGGTGGTCCCCCATCTTTAAGAAGGGGGACCGGAGGGTGCTGGAAAGGAGAGTTCCTCCGCTAGTCGAACCTCAGATACAGGAAGAACAATGCGGTTTTCGTCCTGGTCGCGGAACACTGGACCAGCTCTTTATCCTCTCAAGGATACTTGAGGGCGCATGTGAGTTTGCCCAACCAGTCAACATGTGTTTTGTGGACTTGGAAAAGGCATTCGACCGTGTCCCTCGGGGTGTCCTGTGGGAGGTGCTACGGGAGTATGGGGTGTCTGGCCCATTGCTACAGGCCATTCGATCCCTATACAACCGTTGCAAGAGCTTGGTTCGCATTGCCGGCAATAAGTCGGACTCATTCCCGGTGGGTGATGGGCTCCGCCAGGGTTGCCCTTTGTGACCGATTCTGTTCATAATTTTTATGGACAGGATTTCTAGGCGCAGCCAAGTGGCGGAGGGCTTTCACTTAGGTGGCCTCAAAATCTCATCTCTGCTTTTTGCGGATGATGTGGTTCTGTTGGCTTCATCGGGTGATGGCCTCCAGCTCGCACTGGAACAGTTCGCAGCCGAGTGTGAAGCAGCAGGAATGAGGATCAACACCTCCAAATCTGAGGCCATGGTCCTCAGCCGAAAAAGGGTGGAGTGCCCACTCCGGGTCGGGGATGAGTTCCTGCCCCAAGTGGAGGAGTTCAAGTATCTCGGGGTCTTGTTCGCGAGTGATGGTAGAAGGGAGCCGGAGATCAACAGATGGATTGGTGCCGCGGCCGCAGTGATGCGGACGCTGCACCGGTCCGTCGTGGTGAAGAGAGAGCTGAGCGTAAAAGTAAAGCTCTCAATTTACTAGTCGATCTACGTCCCTACCCTCACCTATGGCCACAAGCTGTGGTTAGTGACCGAAAGAACGAGATCGCAGATACAAGTGGAGGAAATGAGCTTCCTCCGAAGGGTGGCTGGCCTCTCCCTTAGAGATAAGTTGAGAAGTTCAGCCATCCGGGAGGGGCTCAGAGTAGAGCCGCTGCTCCTCCACATCGAAAGGAGCCAGCTGACGTGGTTCGGGCATCTGACAAGGATGCCTCCTGGGTGAGGTGTTCTGGGCATGTCCCACCGGGAGGAGGCCCCGGGGCAAATCCCAGGACGTACTGGAGAGATTATATCTCTCGGCTGGCCTGGGAACGCCTTGGTGTTCCCCGGATAAGCTAGAGAAGGTGGCTGGGAGAGGGAGGTCTGGGCTTCTCTGCTTAGGCTGCTGCCCCGCGACCCAGTCCCAGATAAGCGGAAGAAGATGGATGGGTGGATACAAATAACTACAGATAATGGCATTGCTCAGAATAACTTGGCCCCAAGATTACATTGGTGAGAAACCCGAGAAGTAGAAAGTTATTTAACTTCCATTAAGCATATACATAACAGTAAAATAATCCATTGCATTGAACTGTCGTACACACACGCGCAGAGGTGCACACACACAGTTTAATTTCAAAGAAATCTGCTCAAGAAATATCTTGGGTCTGCCATTTTGCAAACTGGACATATGAACCAAGATGATCCTGTACTTTCAATGTACATATTAAAGGGATCCAGGGTACAAGTAGTCAGCAACATCTGTGAAGTCATATCAGACTAAAGGACGTGGGACACATGGAGAGAAACAGGAAACCAACCGTCACCTATTAAAAACAAATGCAGCTGCTTGAGTAGCCAACATAGTACCAGAAAGCCTAGGTAGAAGGTATGCGAACCATTTCCGCCTTACAGGCCTGTCCTATTTATATTTTTTAAAAAAAAGAAAAAAGTTTTTTTCCCTTGAGGGGTGAGAAGCCACATATCAACACATCCTCTCATTCAGATATGCATGGAAGTATCATGTTATACGGGAAATGTCCAACCACTGTGACAAATTACCCACACGTTCAGCTGCCTTTTCAGTGAGTCTCTTGTCCCACAGACAGACTGTATTTTAGCCTACAGCTGTCAACTGTCCTCTGTGCTTTCGCAGAGAGGAAGGCATAGAGAAAAATGAACCACTTCTTCACCTGACACAGGTTTTGGCTGAAGTGGTCCTCCAGCTTAGAGCAGCTCTCCAGAGCAGAAAAGTAGTACTATAAAAAGCTGCAGTCTAAGGGGGGGCAATATCAGCCAGTCTTTCTGCAGAAAAAAAAGACTCACTGAAGAGGCAGCTGAATAACATTGAGAAAAAGCATCATACACGCCGAGCGTGAAGGAAGCATGAGAAGTAAAGGCCGGGGGACTAGCTGCTTAGCAATAACTGAGCTTTCAAAATAAGATGCTAATATTCTCTCGGAAGGAAATAAATAAAATAATGCTAAAATGGATCACTGATTATTAATATACTTTAGCAGCCAGTAAGAAATGTTGTGTGTGGGGAAACAATGTAGAATAGGGTTGATAAGTCTCATTAAAACAAATGCAAGGCATCACTAAGTATGTCTTCCAGTTAGGCACTACTGTGTAACTAAAAACCAAAGTTCTTTTCACAACAAAATGCCAAATCAAATCGAACAACAGCTCCATCTTCATCTGTGACACCCTACCTGCTCAGAAAAATTAAGATTCACGCAATTATTCTGGTGTCAATAACCTTCCTTTATGCACAATCCTTCCCTATTTCTAAAAGTCAAAGACAGCCTACTAAGTCCCACACAAACAATGCACCCACTTATTCAAAACAATCCAGTATTATGGCTTTATAAGCATCAGTACAGCATTTTTGTCAGAGAAATATACAAAATGTCAACATGAGGGTGTAGAATGGTTGCTGACCACATTAATTGTTTTCCTTACAAGAGCCCTGAGCCATCAACAAAATCATGGACATAAAGAATGCATCAGAGGTCTGATAAATAATCATGTGAATTAAAGTGGGTGACTCATTTATGTATTTCAAAATATAAAGATTAATGTTCTTGTTGATACACATAGAGCACACATAGAAAATGAGTGCATCATTTTCTTCTGCTCTTCTGAATGCACAATAGTAATACGACATGTAAAATGCCAAACGGAAATAAAGAGTACAAAGAAAGACAGAAAAACGGAAAACTGCAGGACTCCTTCGTTTAGTTTTGGGGGATAAGTGGATGTTGCCATGGTTGCCGGGCTCCATCCTAATCAACCTAACTCAAGCTCACCGCCTTTCTATGAAACTGAATCTGTTCTTCATTCTGAGGATATGACGCACAAGTTGAGATAGTGGAGCCTCGTGACTCTTCAGTGCCACGTGCAAGAATCCCAGAAAAAAAACAAAAAAAGACAGGTACAACAAAACTGTCTAAATCATGATACAGACCCACTTCATAAAACTGAGCAGGAATAAGTGTGCATGGGGAATAAATGAATGGAGGAATTGACAAAAGGAAATAGACAAAAAACTGATCATCAAATGATAAAGCATCCGTTAAGCAGAAATGATCAGAAGCAGTGACCTGATGCCTCATAGCTACTCCACAATGGGTACCAATTCATCCAAAACCAGTTTATGTTTTACAAGCACAGAATACAGCAACAGATCAATGCTGCATTATTTTACTTTTACAGGCTATTAAATGCAGTCGATCTGCTTCTAATGTTTTAGTGTGCTGTAAACCTACAATGTTTTTCTCCATTAGAAGACAAAAGGGTGTCCATTAGGTTTGTTGACTGATGCTACTGCATGAGTTAAAAACAAGTCTAATTTGTGAGATACGAGTTGACTATTATATTACTTTCCTCACAGCTTCAAAGCTTCCAGAAGGCCTCATCTGTTATCTCTGAAACGTACCTTCAGAAGTAACGAAGAGAAAAAATAGATATTTATATAACAGTTTTAGCTCACTTTTGGCATTTCAACCTTTCTGTTACACAAAAAGTGACCTTTTAGCAGGTTAGCTAACAAGAAAGCTTGCATATTGCCTTGACAGTTTTGTATTCTCAATAAGCTTTAAAGGGGACACCTGGCCCAATGAGGAAAAGTTGAAGTGTGGATTCCAGTTTGTCAGTCTGGTGACTCAAACAGAATGCATCTTCCACACTGATATTACTTATAAGGTGCTTTACAAACTCGAACATTACAGCTAACAGCTGGATTTTCCCGTTTGACTGCAGCTAGCCAAACAGCGACAGCCAATTATTGCTGAAGAGACAGACAGTGAAAGTGGACAGTATATCCTCGGTTTCCTAACATAAGACTCATTGTTGCAGCCCGGAGCAGCACTAAAGTGATCCCCTTAAACTGATTTTTAGTTCTAGTGTCCTCATGCTCCTCTACATACAATTAATTAACTCGCTAGTTAATTTAGTTAACTAGCGAGTCAACATAAATTAATTTAAGTCTATTAGCCGCAACCAACCACATGACCTTACACGTCACCTTCCGTACTGACAGAATAAGGCGCTAAACATGTTTTTAAAACTTTAAGCACTTATTTCTTAATTGCACCTTCAAAGTGCACAAAATAAAAAGTCTTAGATGCCCCTCTGGCACAGAAGCTAAGCAAAGTCCTGCTGTAGGACAGGGACTGGGAATCACAGCGCAATTCACAATATAATACCATCAGCATATGTTAGCAATCATGATGGTATTGCAATACAGTGATTTTATGAGACACAGTCAGACAGATTAAAGGGACAATACAGAGGAATTGTGTCTTTGTATTATCAGGTTTAGTCAATTTTAATAATGTGGTAATATAATAAGTTTACTTTGTTTCTTTTTCACCAAAGGTTAGGTTACTTAAGTGCTTCTGTTCACTTTACCCGCATTAGTAATAACTGCTTATCAAATACAGTCCTTAAACTGATGCAAAGTCAAATAGACACAAGAATTAAGAGTGCCTGAACATTTTAACAGAAACAGATATTTGCCAACTGTGTATCAACAATGTATTGCATTAGAAAAACGACACAATACATTGCCATATACTCCCAACAGAGACCATGGCAAAACAATTGTGAGGCGCGCGCACACACACACACACACACACACACACACACACACACACACACAAAAAAATTAACAGTAACTATACACAATTTCTCACATTCTACATCCTTCCCAGCGTCCTAGTAACAGAATAAAAGATGGAGGTGGCAACAATATAACCCATTGGTTTGTAAAGACCATTCACTGTGGTCAGGTTGGAATTTTGAAACCAGATGTGAGAACAGGGGTGGATTTGATTGCCAAACTCCAAACGAAAAACTTGTCAATCACAGGTTATTAGCCAATGAGCATATCTTAGACAGTCCTCCTTTCTGAACTTGACAATGGGCAAAATTTTCAGAGAATCTTTCATTTATTATGATTCAAAATAGGTGACCAAGCCAATATACTGATCAGAAAGGTTTTTACAGAGGGGCATTTTACAGGTTACAGACCTCTGCATTGGCTTCACCTTCCAAAGCCCAAAATTATATCAATTTTTTTTTTTTTTTTTTAATATACCTTCTATGGACAAAACCAGAAATTTTACTTGGAAGAACATAAGTGCTGTTGCTCTCCTGTAATCAATGTGTTTGTGCTGTGTTGTAAGTAATTTGTTAACTGGTGTGGATTGAACAATTCTATGGTTTTATAGACACATAAAATATTTAGGTCGACACAGTGTAGCATTTGGTTTGTCACTTCAGAACAAGGCGTTAATACGTTAATAACACTGCACTGACTGCTACCTTGTCTTTGACAGAAACCATCCTAATAAACAATGCCGTCCTCAGAGAAGGCTTGCCACTACCTTCCTACACTGCAGTTATGACATTCATCTACAGTAATAAAATTAAACTCAAATAGGCAGAGGCAATGGTAAGAAGCTGCAACTACATTTTCAAGCTCATTTACAGATTTGTTTATGTGTGCATTAAGATGTTGACCCAAACATTTTCATTTGTATACAATTTTTCTACCCAAAATAAACAAACAAAAAATACTGACAACATATTTTATTATTTATAACCAACAATTCTATCTTTATTTCTTATTCATGGCCATTATCTCACAATACAGGGATAGTCCTTGGGTCTTTACTTTGAGGACAAAGCAGGGTGGATTAAAGTGTAAAGAGATATTTAACTAGCTCATACAGAAAAGAGCAAATAAGGGTGGTTACACATTAGAAGAGGGAAGGATCACTGTCGCTGCATGCTTACACAAGCCTTTGAGTAAAACTGTTGTGACAGAGACATTTATTTGAACCACACTGCAGTTGTTATAAGGTCAGCTACAAAGAAGAACTGACAACATGGTTCCTCCATGAAGGAAGAATGGAGCCACACTGCATGCTTTTACCAGGAACTGCAATACCACACACACACTCAGAGCTTCCTGCATTATTCAGTGAAACACAGAGGCAGTGTAACAAAGGGCGGGGGAACCACTTGCACTCTGATCTACACAGGCTTTAGATTAAGGATACGAGGCTTTCAGACATGTTTTACAGATGTAAACCATTCAGCGTGTTGACATAGAGCTGAGCTTTAGGAAAGCTTTTTTCCCAGCTCAGGTGTAATGTGTTTTTTACTGTTTTGATGGTTTTAAGAAGGTACTTAAGATGGCCTAAAGAAATTGTTTCTGGGCTTAGGATGACAGGAAAACGAAATACCCCTGGATATTTAAAATCCACTGGGAAGACTGTGGAAAAATTGCATGTACTTGCCAGCTTACATTTTTTTACCCCTAAAATACTACTCTCTAAAAAGAAGTAACTACAGAACAGGGTAGAAAGCAGATTTGGATTCAAAGCTTTAAAGCTACATTTTGTGCAGTTTTGTTTTCCCCCTTATGTTTGTGCTCTAAGCTACCAACTCAAACAGCAAAAGCAAAACCATTTAATTTGATGCAGTACTAACAACTAAAAGAACAATGTTTTAGTGAACTGTAGCCTTACAACATTGATAATAATACTACAAAACAACAAAAGTGTTTTGAGTTGAGTTATGTTCACATATATTTAATCTTTTGAAACATTAAATTCTACATTCTTTGTGGGGTTACCGATATTGCCTCTGGTAAAATGCTCTATTACCTGCTCCAATTAAAAAAAAAAAAAAAAAAAAAAAAAAAAAAAAAAAACCCCACCAGCTTTAGCTCTTCATACCATCATACTGTTTGTAGGGCTGGGGAATATTCTCCTGAGTCCAAACTTCACCCCATGACACCAACAACAGCTAATACCACTCCGGTGGGAGTGCAGATGTGCCGTTGGGAGTTTACAAAAGGAGCCATCCACACCACTCTGTGACACAAACATAATAATGGAACAAACCTACTGCTGTTTGTGAGACCATTTAGAATCGCAAAAAGTACTATGAGAACTAGTCTCGACAGTGCATAACTTTAAGTGCTTGCCAAATGACAGACTGCAAGCCAGTGCAAGCTACTTTGACCACATCAATACTTAGAAAAAACCCTTTACCCAACAGTCTAGAGAAGGACTTTGTTCATAAAAGGGAAGATGCTTGTGTGTGCACAAGTTTCCATGCCCACAAATAAGTTTCTAAGAGTGTCCAATGGAATAAATGCTCACAGACCTACTTTTCAAGGACAGTTAATCCATCAGTCTTAGGCCAACTATTCTACACATGGATAGGAGAATGATGCGCAGCTTATTGTTTCACAGAATTAATGACCATGTCAGTGTAAACCTGTCTCAATCACTCATTTCTGTGATTTATCCCATTAAAAACATTTTTTGAAGAACATTTCCTGCAAGAGAATGGTATTTGTTCCTGGGGAGGCTTGTTAATGAACTAACAGAAAATGTCATGAACTCCTCCAAGTGAAGACTCAGGATATTTACTATGATATGCTCATGGTAAATAAATACAACTTAACATTTCCAATTTCCAAATATTAAAATAGCAGATGATTGGAGGGACTGTAATTTTTAGATGTCAATTCTACCCTGGAGCTGTGAGCACTCCAGCTTTGCTGACTATGCAAACTGGAGTGGCAAATTACAAGTGGCCAACGGCCAAATGCTTGTAAATTGTGGCAGCAGTCAGTGTATCTGTCAAACTTATTGGTAAGAGTGGGTGATAGATTTGAGGTGTCCACCAACTCCTGTCTCAGAGAGGTGAACTAAACATTCAGCACAGCGAATACAGAAATGTGCATCGACATATGGGAATCAAAACAGCTGACATTGTGGAGCTAGTTGACCTTGAACAAGTAAGTCAGAGTTCTCTAGTATTTCAAGCTGTCCTTATTTCATTCTGGCTGCCTATGTGCATCACCATCTATAGAAGTCAAAGCACACTGGCCAGCATCCCATGAGCTATTTTTAGCAACCCTCCAATTTCACCCTCAGCAACGCTGTTTCCCCACAGTGTGCTTCGCATACTCTTGTCCCACAGGGGTAAACTACAGAGGGACGACAGAGTTACAATAGATATTTCACTTCATTAGTCTGTTGTCATTCCAACAATTTTGCTGTAACAGGAGAATGAAATCAAACATATGTAAAAAATAAATAAAACGTCAATATAGTCCAAAAAAAAAAAAAACCTGTCTGCTTACAGTTTGACAAATCTTAGAATAGATGTTAAAGATAGATAAAGATGGGACATCAAATATTGATCAAAGCTCAACAGTTGTGCATTCTAAAAGAAGGTACATGGAAAATAGGAAAACAGCAAAAACAGAAAGGCCTGACATTACTTTCCAACAGCATACAAAGAATCCAAAAGAGCTGAGGAACAGAAATGATAGGACAAAAGCCAGCCTCCATCAAATTGATGGAAAGAGTAAAGTGTGGAGGAAAAACAAAAAAGTTATAGCTCTGCTATGACTTTGGAAGGAAAGGCTAGAATTAGAAATGAATAAGCCAAGAGGTTTGCTAAATGAGTATTTGTGATGAAATAATGCAAGAATTGAAATTCATGCATCAGAAATTGTTTTCAGACAGTTTTGAGAGACAGTGAAGTTAAGATGACAAATAACGGAAATATTGGAAAGTCCAGTTCTTAATTGCGTCACTGTTGGCTGTTTTTATGCATAGCGTGGTTTCTCGGTCTGCGTCTTCAGTCACCATTTCCTGTACTACGTCATACCTCTGTCCACAAAGAATAAACAGCAGAACCAGCAAACATATGAGCCAAACATGTTACCAAGTCACACTTTCAGCTGTGTAGTTGCAGGCATATCTACACATTATCATAGTAAAGATGTAAGTAAGGGTATTTTTCTTGGTTTGCTGTACATGCAGCATTTATTTCCCAGCGACCATTAAAGTGGTGAGACTGGTTTCTAGAACCTTGACACTTTTATTTTTAACAAGTTCCTGAAATGAAGTGTATATGCATCGCAACAACATTCACAGAAAAGCCTGATGAGTTCCTGGAATGAAAGGAGAATACAAGGAATAATTGCAATTAGCAAGTATTTTCCACAGTTCCCATAAAACAATGAGCAGGGAATCGGTCAAAGTAATTGCAAAGTTCTCACTTTAGACACTAAAGAACAATCTACAGTAAAAGCAAATGAATACAGCTATCAAATACTATTTGCATCCATTTTTATTCAAAGTACAGTAATTGCCTGCAAAGCACACTGTTCCACTGTCTGACTGTGCAGGCAGGGACAATTATTCAAATTCTATGCAAAAGCTGCTCACTATAATAGCCAGTTCTGAATGAGGCTCATAAATCCTCAACCGTCCCAGGCAAAGAAACCAAGTTAGAAACACCAAGAGTATGAAGCACTTCATATCTCAGTCTTTCCATTTGAATAGACAACTGCTCTGATAAAGTGTAGTTCTCAAGTTTTTAAACAGTAACACATCATTTTTTGGAACCTCATTTCTGTACAACAACTACAGTGAATTTTTAAAACCAACAATTCTAAATGTGACTGAAGTGCAGACTTTCAGCTTTTATTCAAATTATCAAAGTATGCACATTCTTCCATTTTCAGAGGCTCAAAAGTAATTGGACAAGCTAACATTTTAAATATGATGATTGTTTTTAATATTTACATGAAAATCCTTATGAATGCCTGAAGTCTACAACCCAAGGCCATTCCAAAATGCTTCCTCCCTTCAGATGTTCTGCTGGCCATTTCCTTCAGCCACTTTCAGCTGCTGCTGGTTTGTGGGTCTTACTTCTGTTTTGTCTTTTTTAACTAAAAAGCATGCTTTGTTGGTTCGAGAAGGGATTGCTTTTGGGTCATACTCTATTTGCACTGTGACAAAGTGCCATCCAATCAGTTTTGCAGTATTTGTCTGAAACTTTGCAAGAAACACCAATTACCCAGTACCACTGGCAGCTATTGATGCCCATTACATAATACAGCTTCCACAGTGTTTGACAGATGTTGTTATGTTGTATCTATCACTCCTGTTTAGGGCTGCTCGATTATGGCAAAAATGATAATCACGATTATTTTCACTGAAATTGAGATCTCGATTATTTGACGATATTTATTTAACAATAACAATGTATTGAATAATGGCTTTAAAGATGTCAAAAAATAATATAAAATAGTGTGCAAATACTGATAACAGTGCAAATGTTTGCAATATAAAAAATAAATGAAAAATGTAAACATCTATGTTTAGTGAACTTCAAAATACTGCATAATACTGGTTGTTCACTGTGTTAATTGAGCAGTGGTCTTTGGCGAGGAAAAACATTACCGCGTTTGTTATCTCCTTGTGTCTCTGGGAGCTGGTGGGATATTTATTCGCGTTGTACAGGGTAGCGTGAATGGAAGTCTGTGAGGATGAAGCAGGGGTTGTCAAGAGTTTTTCTCTATGTTCCTTCATTGTTTGATCTTATGTCACTTTGTGAGCGGTCTTCAAATGATTGAATAAATTTGTAGTGTTGCTCTGTGGTGCAGCTACGACACCGTAGCAAAGTTTACACACTATGTCTACTTGATCCACATCTGACTCCGCGAACCCAAAATGTTTCCACATCACTGAAGTCGTTTTACCTCTCTTTTCAACCAACGGCATTCTTTCTTCAGCAGCCATTATCCTTTCCTCTCCAAATAACTTCTGCTTAGCTTTCCGAGCTTTCTGAGCTTCATTGTTGTGACGCGTGTTCGAAACACAGAGAGGTGCGCTCGATTTGCCACACGGAGCAGCGCGAGAGTAAAGCACGAGGGAGGTGCTAATAATCGGCTCAGTCATTTTTAATGATCGTTGAAAGCCCAGATCGTAATCGAGATTAAAATTCGATTAATTGAGCAGCCCTACTCCTGTTCTTAAGTGTGTTCTGTATTTACATTGATGATGGCGCCTCTTGGCTGTAGACTGACGATGATATGCCTATCCTTCAACGGTGTGGTTTACTTGGTTAGATTTTGTGGAGTGTTTTTCTTATCCAAGGAAAGAATTTGCAGTCACGATCTTTAGTTATTTTCTGTGGTCTTCCACGACCAGCCTGGAATATAGTCTAGAATATACTACATTCTAGATTTGGCAATTTCTAAAGTTTCTGTTCTCTCTCTGGCAGGTTCTATTTTGGTTTCTCAGCCTGATTATGTCAAATCAAGTGAAGGAGGCCATCTCTTTGTACCTCATATTAAGAGTTTCAGTAAAGGGCAATGAAATTTAAGTTAAATACTTGGAACAAACTCCACATCTTTTTAAATTTGCCTAATCTTTCATGGAAAACAACAGAAACAGACCTCACCTTGCCATAAATCCTTTTTTTAGTCAACCGTCCAATTACTTTTGAGGGAGCATGTATAAAAATGGCTGTAATTCCTGAAAACAATAATTAGCAAGCTATTATAAGTTATCATTATAATAAAAAAAATCCACTAAGTTGCTCTCCTCTTAAGGCAAACAGTTCCATCTTGGATGGATCTGAGCCAGCAATCTTTATTCACAGTTTGTTCATGTAAATACTTTGCTGTCAATTTTCACATTTTTGCCCATTCCTACTGTGTATACCAGTGAGGCAAACAACCCAAGCATCACCTTAACTTAACCTTAACCTGCCATCTTCCTAGTAAAAAGTCTGAGTAATGCAGTGAATTCTGAGCAAGTGAGTGGGCCTGTATACCTAATGTTTCCAGTAGCGAGAAAGTGACAGTCACAGACTGTCTCCATTTGTTTGCGATATGTGAGCTGTGTTAGCAGAGCTTAACAATAACATAAAGATTTGTCTTAAACTCATGTATCACATTTACTTCACCCATTTCCTCTTTTTTTGACTTACCCATAAGACCTTACATTTATATCATTTGCCCACAGCCTTTAAGTCAAAAGATGTTTTAAACACGGTCACCAGACTGAAAGTTTTTTTCCTCTCTACCCCAATCTCAAACACAATATAAAATTTCATGTGGTTGGACTAAACAAATCCTCCAATTACAATATTAGTTAAAAATATCTTGTTGTTAAAAGCATATGTACAGAATACTGTTATTGTTGTTGTCAATTTAATATGTGTCTCTGAAATAGGTCTCTTGTAAATGAAACACTGAGTCTCAATGGGAAAGTTGTCTTTATGAAATATATACGCAAGCAATTGCAAATAATTGACATCTAAGAACCTATTAGTATGAAAAGACTAATTTATATCCTCTTATCATTTCAAGGTTCCTATACAAGAAAGACAGAAACCAAACAGTGAACTAGGTCACTCCTGACTTACACAGCAGTTGATATCACTTCAGGCCTGTTTTTCTAATCAAACCAAAGCATTCATAACATAATGCCAAAAGTAATTTGTCTCACTGGTTTTCTTATTGCATGCCAAAGATTATCAGAAGCCCAGATCTTTTCCCTGCATAAACAAAAGACATTACATCTACTTTGCATCTTATACACAGCCCTGTAAGAGAACCCCCCATTAGCCTCTGGCATGGCATTCACCAACTTCTGTCATTACCTTTCTTTACTTAATCTACATGTACACATAATATCAATCTTTAAATGTTTGCTTTTGCCTTTGTTTTCTGTAACATAATATCTTTAATCCTCTTAACTTTTAAATCCAAAGATCCACCCTGCAAGAATGCAACAAATGTTCACAAAGACACTTTTTAAAAACTTGATTTTAAGTCTTTTTTTCCCCCACATCTTACATATTTTTCAGTGGCACCAGGAAGATGAGCAGTTAACTTGTAGTCTGTTAGTAAACACTGCAGGGTCACATTTTTAAAATTTTTCACAGTCTATGGTATGTGCCTTCTAAATACACAGGATGTTGTGCAGTAGGGAGACATTTCCTTGTTTTGCTTGAGAAAAGACATTTTGAAACTAATTATGCTGGGATTTATACAGAGTACAAGACTACACTGAACTACTACCGAACCCATTAAAAAATACAATCTTGTCATTCATATCTGTACTCACCTATAGTACCGAGACTGGAGGTACGTGGAACACACTGCTTTGGACACGTGACTGGCTGAGCCAAAGTCTATCACCTTCACCCTGTAGGGCTGCCTCACTGGGTCCACCAGCATTATGTTCTCTGGTTTAAGATCTGCATGAATCAGACCCATGCTTTTTAACTTTTTCAGAGCTGTAGCTACCTGTTGTAGCACAGGTCTTATCACTTTCAGGGGCAGTGGGCTGAACTTATTTTGCTTCAGGAAATCATACAGGTTCTGTTCAAGCATCTCAAATACCAGGCAGGTGTGACTGCGGTGCTGAAAGCATTCAAAGGCTCGCACCAGGTTGTGCTCATCTGCATTCTCTCCACTCAGACGAGCAAGGATGCCAACTTCAATTTGACCCTGCCTTGCATATGAAGGGTGATTTTTCAGGATCTTGACAGCCACTACCTCACCTGTGCCCCTCTTCCAGCACTTCACTACCTGACCAAATGTGCCACGTCCCAAGAAATCCAGCACTTCATAAGTATTCTTCATGGAACAGAGGACTTCATGCTGCACAACCTGATAGTCTCCATCCACTCCTCCCGTCCCTCCTGCTGCCCCTACAGCCCCATGCCCTACACCCTGTTTGGAGGGGCCCGCTCCAGCCCCCACAGCCGCTGGGGCTGTCATGGCTGCGTTCCCCACAGTCGTCGTTTGCAACATGGCAGGCAACATTGACAGTTCCTCCACAATCTGCATGGTGCTCCTTCGGTTATCCAGCTCCTCACTTTTACGTTTCAGCCCACATCGCTGAGAGCTGTCAGCTGAGTTCAAACCTCCACAGTTCTCTTCTCTGTCGCCCTCTTCCTCTTCACCTCCCTCACCACCCTCTCCCCTTCCTCCTCCTCCTGCCCCTGTTGCTCCACTGCTGCTCCCACTTGCTATGTCTGTCTGCTGCTGTTGCTGCTCCTTGTCCTGTGACTGGACAACCCCTGCTTCTCTTTGCTGCTGGGCCACAAATGGGCCTGGTGCTCCACCTCCTCTTTTACCGGGCTGTTGTCTCTGTACACCACGCACCACGACCGTCTGCACCGGGTACTCTTGTCTTCCACGCACTTTCAGGCCCACTGCCAAGTCTCGGTTCACAAACGAGTGGGCTTGTTTCGTTGGATGCACAATGCCAAAGGTTCTGCTGTTCAAAAAAGTCCGTGGGTGTGCCCTCTCATGGTACACACAGCTGCTGGGCTCAACTTTGAGTTTCTTCACACTGCTAAAGGCACTTGTCTGGGTTTGATAAACGTGTGGTGGGTAGACCAAGACTTGTGAGGCCATACCTGTGGAGAATAAAGAATAGAAAGAATTTAATTAGATCCACAGCAAATAATGTTGTCCATTTTTGTCATGTTACCACAAAAAAAGAGCAATTAAGCACACTTGAACTCAGCTTTAGAATCTGTCAAAAAAAAAATAAAAAATACATGCCAAATTTCCCAGAGCATTTTTCTCTTTGCTTGGTCAAGGGCTAGACTAACTTACTTTGAGTGCACAAAAACTGACCCATGCCACCAGTCTAATTTTGCTGTTGTCTGACCCCTCCTTGGTGACACTGCAATGAGTTGTTCACCACTAACAACAACCCACCCAACACCACATCCGCATATGTCATATGGCTCAGAGAAAGATTGTTGTAGTGGACGACATCAGAACACCTTCACCGTTCTGCACTATCCACTGCAATCCCACCAACACCTCCACATAGCAGATGACTAACTTCTCAAAGGTTTGCCGGACCTTTTCCTGCCATTTCCATGCATCCTACTGCAGGTCTCTAGGCAACCAATGGAGAGGGAGCGAGTTTGAGAGACAGATAAACATAAGAATAAAGTTATATAGCAACATCAAGCCCACATGTCCAATTGTCTAAGAGTGGTTTATTCTTTTTTTCCCATCATTTGTGTATGTTTGTGAGTGAGGGTAAGGCACTTAGAACTCACAGAAACCTGCATAGTTAAAATATTCTGAAACTAAACTATGTGGAAAAAGCAACAAAGAGTAAAAAGTATAACAAATTTCAGAATTCTGGTTACCTCTAAAAAACATATTCAAAACTAATACAGCTACTGTATCAGACACTGACTGTGTAACATGCTGCACCCCATGACCTACTTTCATGTTGGACCACATTCATTGAGATACATGCTTCTGGACTACAAAGATTTTAATACTTCTATTGACATTACATTTAAAAGAAGCATGTTCATCTAAATACAAAATTGGACAAATATTATTAAATGCTCTAAACGCTAAACAGGAGCACTGTTACTCTTAATGTCTTATCTCCAACTAAATGAAAAAGATCAATCAAAAAACAAGAAGTATACACAGCTTAGACAGGTATGGGCTGGTTGGTCCCTCTGTAACGTCTCCTTAAATAAATATCCCTGATGGAAAGCCCACTTGTGTTGTTGTGATAACACTAGCACTGTGCGCTATCCCTCTGACTCTATTCTGAGCAACACGATAAGGTCAACCTATTCTGTTGGCAGCTCTCTGCACAATCACAACTTGTGTTTCTATTTGGTGGGACCATTTACCGTCTTTTTAGTAAGAAGCACTTTATCAAATTTATCCCAAGTAGGGCTCAAAAGAAAAAAGAAAGAGAAAAAAGATAACAACAATAAGAGTCCAAAAAGCAAGTGTCCTGAGATCCACTGTAAAAGCAGTGACATAAGGACTCTACTTTTAAACTTCAAACCGTAAACTTCAAACTAAAATGAACTTGTAATGGTGTTCATTAGACTTGGGTAGGTTAAAGTTAAGAAGCTGTAATTATATAATCATAATTCCCTGTCCTCCCTTCACATTATCCACAAGCTATTATTTGTATTGCAGTGTGCATTTAATGCTTTAGTGCTTAAACATATATTCTTCTAAATTCCAATTAAACAAAGTGTAACTATACATACTTCTGTCACCATCATCATAATTTGTATTTATTGTTAAGTCTTCTTACTAAGTATTTATTTGTTTCTTCACATTACTAGTGGTACTAATATTGTAATGTATTACTATCATTGCTATTTCTTCCATCTACTACCACTTTGTTTATCCCTATAATTGGTTTTGACAACAAGTTCAGGTATAAAGCCTGAGTTTCAAAGAACCATCTTCAGCCATAAGAAGTCCTGCAACAGATGGCATGGCCTCATCATGGAAGTGGTCTGGGTTGGTCTAAATATAAAGAAACAGAAAACACTGAAGAAGTGTAACTAGTTCTCCAAAATGCTTGGAACAAGCAACTTAAGCTTCTTTTACACTAGTACCTACTGAGCTGACTCAACTTTACTTTTATGGTTTTCCATTGGGTTTCGGTACCAGGTACTTTTTTAGTACCTACCCAGCCTGGATTCCAAGCAAGCTAAGTCAAGCTGAAAATGTGACATCAGACTGCATGGGCATGACGTCACTGGATGAGTCAAGAGAGCGACTCCTTCACAACAATCACAAAACCCTGCCGGGGGCATTAATGTTGTTAATTGATTTAAAATATCCCAGGTGAGGCCTCCAAGACTCACTTTAGGACTTGTGAAAATACTATATTATTTTTTCTCTATTCATCAACCACACTAGGTCTATATTTTATGTGCTTTTACACAAATACTGATCTGTCCCAGAAACTCAGGTTAGTTTATTCACAATTACTGTTTCAGAGTTGTTTCTGCAGACAGGGCTCATGTTTCCAGGGGGTCAAAAGCACAAGTGACACACCCAAACTAACTGCAAGATACTTGAAGTTCAAACTCAAGACTAATGTCAATTTATGAACACTTTCTATTAGTCACCTGTGTACCCAAATACTTCCCAACACAATGGAAAATGCATTGGTAGATCAACTCTTACTCATATCGAACCTATCTTTGAGCTCCATTTTTATGAATCCTGTACAGAAGTGGACAACATTACAAAAGGATGACCTCTGTGTTTCCACTGTTTGTTTAACAACTATGCAAGTAATCCAAATGTAACCACATGCAACCACTAAACATACAATGTAGCCATTCACAGCAAAAAACAAAAAAAACAAAAAAACAAAACCTAAGAACTTTGTTGCACCACTGACCTTTCTGAGACCATTATTCAGTCAAGTTTTACACCATTTAGCCAGCATGATCATAATATTCTTCCAGACCCTCATTAGTGTGAATGCTTGTAAAAGCATTCACAGTATTGTTGTTGTAATCTTTATTCTATTTTATTATTATTATTATAGATTCCGTACGTTTTTTGTAGTCCTACTCCTTCAAAACCGTTCAACTTAGAAAAACCATTCAAACACCGTTAGATTCCTCTTCTTTTGGACACGACTGCTTCTATTTTTCTCATTTTTAACATTTATATTTTTAATTTTATTTAACTTTTTTCAACAAAAATTTCCCATGTATTTCAATGGGGAGACCCTTCAAATCCTCATTCAACTTACTCATTTTTAAACTCCTACTACTTCCACATACATTGACATAGAGCCACCATTCAAACTTTAAAACGAAGACAAGACATTCAACTATTCAACTTGTATTTATCTTTTCAATATCTATTATACTTTTTCTTCAGTTCCAGATTAAGTTTCATGATGTTTTTTCAGCCGTTTCAGAGTTTATAATGGGTGTGTATGGGACGGAATGTTGCCGCTAGAGTGAGACAGCTCAACTGCTAGAGTGGAAGCAGGTCGAAAATTAATCTTAAAATATTTTTTAAAACTGCTGCTGTGTCCACGGTGTTTGGTCTACAGGTATGATTTTACCCTCAAAACGTAGCCATCGCTGTCCTCTTTCATCCAATGTGTTTACTATTGTAGTAGGTGTTATGGTTCTTTCATAAATGTCACCAATGCACAGCCTACTCCCTCCAACTCCTCCATAGACTCTAATGTTAAAATGGCTCAGAAGGTTCGTTTGAAAACCAGAAGTACAGGCTGTCTTTACACTGTCACCACGTCCATATAATAAACTCCACAAGCATGAAAACTGAGAATTAGGTAGACTAGACATTGCTGGCGCTCACGGTGAAAGAATTTTGTCAATAGGACCTGTACTTTTCATTTGGGAGCGATTTGTTTCGACCTGACTTTTCTGTTCATTTTAAGCAGCAAAAGTGAGGTGCATGTCTGTGTGCGTGTGTACTGAGCCATTGGGTGCAGTCACTATAGCAACCAGGCTCACACCTGCCTGCCTAACGAGCTCTGTCTCTCACTGTGCCAAGATTCATCTTAAACACTTCTCTTTAAACTGCTGCTGTGTCCACAGTGTTTGCTCTACAGCCATCATTTTACCCTCAAAACGTCGCCATCGTTCTTCTCTTTCCAACACCGTGTCTTTCAAAGCTCATAGATACAAACTTTTTAAACTGTGTGGATCCAAGTGGAGGGTTCACATTTTAGTCATTCAGTTATTCAACGCATATGAACTTTTAATATTCATTCAGAGGTTTTTTGACTCTGAATTTTCCTTTCTCATTTTTATTGAAAAACCTTTCAGCTATTTTCCAACTTCTTCTCTGTGGATTTTAGCTTTTAGCAGTTCAGCACTTTTGTTTTCAGGCGACAATTTCTGTATTTTTCATGTCATTCAAAATTTTTAACTTAAATTCAGCAATTAATTCATTTCAGTGCATACATTCAGATTCAAGCATTCACACTGCAGTTTCTTCAGAAAATGCACTTTCTAGTATGAAATACTTATACTTTCAGTTTCAGCTTTGTGCATTGTGATTTGAGACGTTAATTGATGGAGTCCCAAGACAGGAGACAGCACTTGGAGCCCAACTGAACAATTAGGATGTCTAGATTTGGATGTGAGCTTCCAGTAATTTCAATCTAGAACTCGATTTCAAAGGAAACTAAGATTGATTTAATTTGGATGCCTACAAAATTACAATCACTATATAAAGTAAGTTGGAGGAGCATACCACAAGGCTGTAAAAAGCAGACAGCCTTAGTTGTCAAGGCTAATGATCTAAGGCAAGAAATGGCAGCTGCTGCTATTATTACCATCTGAATCCAGATACTCCCCTGGTCAGCTGTGAGGCTCCTCCTGTGGCATTACATTACATCCTTCAAAGCTGCAGAACCTTTTCAGCAAGCCTGAGCTGCTAAGTAATTGCTCACAGTTAAACTTTTGACCCTGAGCTACTCAAAATTAAATGGAAAAGAAAATAAACACTAGACAGCTGGCCAAAAGGAACAAATGGTACTGACTGAAGTCATAATAGGTGAGATGACAGATTAAGACACTCAGTGTTTTGCAGAAGATAACATGACAATTTTGTATATGAAGGCTATATACAAGCACTAATCTTCTTTCAAAGACCCTGTGTTCACTTAAACATAAATTTAAACATTTGTTTTAATATGAATGCCATTCAACATGATGTTCATCAATATTTTTTTCCACAGCTATCATTTCCTCTCCTGAGTATTATTTTTATTCTTTATAATAAGATAAGAACAGAAATGGTGCAGCTTAACATCGAGTGACACTAATGATTTTTTTTTTTTAATAATGATGCAGCTTAGGACACCTCAACAATCACGTAAACATAAGGTGCTGAAAGAAGAGAATTAGGAACTATACACACTATTTGTGGCCGTGCGTTGCTCGGGCCTATGCCAGATCACACCATTAGCAACAATAACAGCATAAATTCTTCTGTGCTTTAAAAATGTCGTATTGCGATATCATTGCTATAGCAATTAGGGCTGCCACAAACGATTATTTTGATAGTCGAATAGTCACCGATTATTTTTGCGATTAGTCGACTAATCAGATCGTGCATCCATTGGACGTACAACGTACAGCTTATTGCACCAGCATGCATCTGCTCTTATATAACTATCATTAGCTTACAGCTTTAAGTGTTTAAGGTATGTGCTAACTAAAAATAAAGACAAGATGATAGTTTATTACATTTTAATGAAATTTCCAGATTGTTTCGGTGGAGTTTAATATACTCAGCATTCTGCTCCTTGCTATCTAAAATATAACAGGACACCGGAGTATATTCTCGAGCATCTCACACTTCTGATAATCATTTGTCTGCTTGACGTTTATTCAGCGGTGTAAAAACTATAACTTTAATCTCAGCCAAACCGATTTACTCAGGAACAAAGAAAATACTGAAAAAAGCCAAACAATAACATTTTTAAGTTATCTAAGTGACTTATATATCATGTTTAACCTGAGTAGCGAAAGACGGCGGTGGGTTTGAAAACGATTTGCCGGGAGTCCGGTGTTCTCACCGGCTCTAGTGAGCCTTGAACCCCGGCTAGCTATTGAGCTGGTGGGTAACAGACGTCTCCGAAAACGTCGGAGCGCTTTTGAAAATATGTGGTGTCTTGATAAACCAAGCAAATATTTGAAGTTTACACAGCTACATTCTCGCCTGAAAATAGGTTAAACATTTATTTTGTGACCCAGAAAGAATAATAAGAGTAATATTAAAACTAAATAGCTGCCGCCATTGTTCGAAATTGAGCAGGGCCGCGCTATGAATTCTGGGATAGGTTTGGCCGCGAAGTATACACCCGACCCATCCTTCAAATCTGGGGAAATGAAGGGCGCATTTGTCGGCTGCATTTGTTGGAGTCTTCGAATTTGGACAGTCTTCGTCGTGTCGCTGTAACGTAATTGGCCTACAAATGCGGGCAGAGGAGGATGCGGTTCCTGAATTTGGACACAGCTACGATACTGGACACTGCTTCTTCTTCGAGGTTTAACGGCAGCTGGCATCCTTGTAAATGCAGTGCTGCCATCTTCTCTTTCAGTCCATTATTACACTCTTAAATCCTACTACTTATTCCTGCGTCTTTTGGGATCTTACAAAGCTTCAAACGACGCGTCGACTATTAAACTAGTCATGACTAGTCGACTAATCATGGCAGCCCTAATAGCAATGCCATGGATTTGCGTTCCCTAGGGCACACAACAATGAGACAAGTTTGGATAAGACACGATGAACGCATTTCACCACTTTAGACAAAAACACACCAACAAGTACAACCAGGCTATGACAGAGGAGATGCTAGCAGCTGATGATGTGCGACCCAAATATAAACAAATATAACAGCACTCAATACAACAGAGAGACCAAGCAGTGGCTGGCAATTACTGATGCAATTACACAGTGGAAAAAATAGGGCTTTACGTAGCTTTAAGCTTGACCCACAATCTAAAATACCAGGCAGCAAATATTTTTCAGTTTTATTAAGTACAGGCAAGTTAAAAGGCTAAATTATTTTAATTACTTTATATTGTTATATAATTGTTATAAGCGTTAAGCAGTCTTTTTATGCACTTACTTAAAATTTCTAATTAAAAAAAAAAAAAGTTCAGTAATTTTGTTCCCTATAGTGTCACAAATATCACAAATTTTCTTAAAAATTGCAATATAATTTTAGGACTATATCGCCGACCCCTAGTGTGGCTGTTTGTCATATAGCATATCAAAACATCATTCACACATTCTGTTAGGAAGCTCTGCTTACTGTACCAAAATCAAAACAAACAAACAAACAAAAAAATCTGTAAAACAGAAGTCCTTTTATATATAAATATTTGACTAAATCAGCTACAGTTTTTAAACAAAAGTGAACCACATAAACTTTTTATTCCAGTGGGGAACAGTGTAACACCAAGCATAAACACCAGTCCTCTTCAAAACACACAATTCAAGTCTGATGACTAATAACAGACAATAATCATACTTATTATTAATTGGCAGAAAGTGGCAATGTTTAATCCCTTCTGTCTTTTTTCTCCATCTTGATCTACCGATGTTAAACAACAGTCTTGCTTAAAAACACTTTTTCAAGTAGTTGCATTTCTTGGCAGATGTGCTACTGGCTGTTGTAGCAAAATAATTTCCCAAATATTAGATAAATAAAGTATTTCTTATTCTTAAGACAAACTTTAAAGAAACTCATTTTGGCTACTTTTTACCAAACAGGACCCAGAATATGAATGTTTATGCATGAAACAAAAACAGACATGTTCTCATCAGATGATGAAGGTAAATACAGACTGTCATTGTGGAAATAAAAACTCCTACTTTGAACCAACCCAACTTTCTGCTTTTGCCATGTAGGCTTGACAATTAAACAGTCATTGCTGTTTTAAATTGCAGGCCTACAACCTCACGGCACAGTGTGGTGCTGTGTCTCGTGAACTTGATCTTGTATGCTCATTAGATAAAAAGCCTCTCTATTTCCTAAAGCATGTGACCTCATGATTTTTCAACTGTGAACTTATGACTATCATTTAGCAGTCTTCTTGTTGAAATAGCTCCAGTTTGTAGGCAATGCGCAGTATAGTTAACTATTACAATGAAGAGATTAATTATGGTGTCAATTACAGAGCAATCCCCCTCCAAAAAAAAAGAATAAAAAAATAAACAAAAAGATTCAAGAGCATGTAAAATGCTCAAAGTTAAAATGGGCCGCATACAACTACAAGAGCTAATCAGGTTTACTCAAGACAATGATTACAAGTCTGTCAAAAGCACTGCAGCATTTTCAAAAGTTCAAAACAGCACCGGGTGTATTTTAAATGGGAACTGTGTAAATCTGCAAATAAGGAGTGCACATAATCAGACACACAAGCGTCATAGAAAATCCAGGTGATTTTTCGAAATGAAAGATCCTGTGCAGACTAAACATTTCACTTCTCAGAAGATTCTGGTGAAATATGATTCTGCAAAGTACAGAATAAAACAATGTACATGACTTACATCATAGAAAAACACCAGTGTATTCCTGAAGTAGTGCTGGGTTTAAAAAATAAATAAAAAGCTCAATACAAACATCTGTCTTGAGTCACTGAGTCTGTCTTGTATTCTATACTGCAAATGTAATGGAGTTTGTCTTGTTTTTCCATAATGGAGTGATAATGAGATTTTCCCCATTTTTTCCCATTCACTTCATTCATTCTCTTAAAAATTAACCACTGCTTTATTGCATCTTGTGAACTAAGTTACACAACAAAATACTACTGACAAAAATAAGAATTTACTTCTATCAGGTAATCATTTATCATAGCCACCCACAAGGTCTTACACTCATTAAGCCATTAGAGACTAGCAGAGAGAGTTATTTTACCTCTCCACTTTCTGAACAAAAGCAACTGAAATGTAAATAAAATCCAGGTTTTGACCAGATCACTGGTAATTATCCCCTGTGAGCTGTAATAGATGTTTACTTTTGAGATAACACACAGTTACCACCCAACACTTCTGCAATTCAGTCTACATCACAGCTTCTTCTTGTCACGGTGGTCTCTTACGTACACTCTCAATCACTCCATTTTGTTTACTACCTCATGTCTGTACCCACACCTCAAGATAACATCACCCAAAAACCGGTCTTTAAGCTTGCCACAGTGCAAAACAGATAACCAGTTGCCCCAAATTTAGTAGATATGTGCAGTCATTATTCCCTCACTCACCAACCAAAATTGCTCACTAATACCAATTACTGTAAGGTAAACCACTAGTTACGTTATTTACTGGCCTGACTTTCGTCTGTCATTACTGCCATCATTGCCACCCACAGCCATGCATTAGTAGCCTTTCTATGCTACTGATAAAGTGAAGAACACAGACATAATCAGCAGACAAGAGTATCTAGGGGAGAAAAAAAATTCACAAAAAAATAGCAGTGCAGTGCTGAAGTTTACTCTGAGTGTCACAAGCGCTCACTGGTGGTAACGTCACCAAGGTATTATAATAGGCTGTGAAACTTGAATACTAGTTTATCTAAGCTACTCATAACCAAATGAGCAACACATTACTGGACAGTCTCTTGATGCTATTTACATCAGACAAGTGTTACTGGCAATGTAAAAAGAAAAAGAAAAAAAACTGTAAGGCAGGGAAAGTACATTAGCTTTACAAGCCAGTCTGGGTATTGAATTTCTCTGAGTTTTAAAAGGAGAAGGAACCTCACTATGGCTGCCGCCACATAAATAGCTGGCTGTTCAAATAATCTTGCCTACAATTACACAGCACACTTTAATTTTGCTGGATCACACAAAGGAACTCACTTATACGTCCTAATCTTTATATTTAACACAAAACCACCACAGTCAATGCGGCAAAACACCAAGCAGATCATTACAGATATACTGTATGATTAACTTGATACTTTGGGTTCTTTTCTTCCAACGTGTTTATGCCTGCTGAAAAAAACAGCTTCATATTTTTGGTCCAGGAAAACGCAAGTCTGGGTGCACTTCAATGAGCTGTTGTTAGTATTCTAACCTGAAAGAGGGTTTCTAGATCATCATTACCGAAAAACATAAACGTCTGAAAATGACAGAGACACTTCAAATGCTTCATCACAATTAGACTTCCAGTTAACTACAATTTAACAACACGTGGCACTGCCATACATCTGGTACAAATTTAAACCAAAAAGTATGACTGGGTTGTATGTCTGCTTATTTTTGCCATGCCTGATTATGATAAAGTATTAACATTATGCGACAATCTTTGACTAGCATATGTTAACTGACTCACAGGCGAAACCCAATGTAACCTTAACTAACACAGCACTCACTATTTAAGTCACACGATCCTTATCGTCCATTTAGAGTTAGTTAACATTAGAACAAGCGATTGTAGTTTCCAAAGCTAAACGAGTCGACCTTGTGTTAAAAGAAATCAACTGGTCGCCGTGACAACACTGAAAACAGCAAACGCGTCAGTGTTGGCACTCACGCCAATAATTTGCACATAATAACACCGCAGTTTGACTAAAAGAGAAAATTAATTCAGGTTTAATCAATCAAATATCCAAAGTGCTGGGGGAACTACCTGCGCACGAAAGGTATGCTTACATATTGGGTTATAAAGGCAAAAGCTCGCTAGCTAAGTTTGTAGCTAAGTTGTCACTTAGTATTGCGTCACATTTAGACTACCATTTCAAAGGTTAGGCTAAATAAACACCACAGAAAAATAGCCTTCCCACCACCCCGCTGCTTACCTTCACATAGAGTCACTATAAGTATAATCCAGGGCTTCTCTGAACATGTTATGGACTTATAAATCCATACCATGTACAGTTCGCCTGCATTGCTGCCATCTTGTCCTAGACGACAGGAAGGGAGAGCTCACTCTCGGTAACGCCACCATCTCCCACATTTTAAACACTAAATAACTCTTGCATATGAGCTTCCAGAAACACCACACCGAACCCACGTCGTAGCTACACAATTCAAACGCGTCTCCGTCTTCTTTGGGCAGCGTTGCCCATCTCTGTAAAGGGTGTCCGTTACCCTGTCTAGACGCACCGCTCCGCGGGCCTGCCAGCCTCTAACATGTCTCTTTTCTCTAGGAACTGGAAGCGAATGTTTGCGAACTGACGGCATTGGCCAGGCCAGATTAAATGATTACAGAGCAGGTGCAAAGATGGGGGATTCACTGGTTCGTTTCTGGGAAGTCGGTTAGACAGAAAACAGTACACTAAAATGGGGAGCTTTTTTTCATAAAAACAAATAAGGTATACTGAAAATTACTGACAACATACACGAGAAAGACAAAGGGGTTGAGAAGGATGAGAGGAACAAAAGAATGAACACAGAGATGTAGCTTACATTTGAAGTATAATAAAACACAGGTAAAGTGTTAATGCAATACTACAGTCCCCTTCGGGTTTTGCCAGGATGACATGTATTTATAGCTAACATCAATGAATGATAATGTGAAATACAATTTACAACTTTTGTTTTACATATATTCAGAATAACAACAATAAAGTTTGAATTGTTAATGTGATTGTTTCATGATTTGTTCCTCTAGTAAAGTGTTAGCAGCATACTTTCTATAGCCTAGTAAAGTTAGAAGAAAATAATAAAAATAGAATATGAAAATGTACCATCCAAAGGCAGCAGCATCCTCTTTTTAGCCACCCTTCTATCATGTGTTCTGAAAATAAGCTAGCTAGTACTTACTCTAGGCTTCACATTGACACAACCCCTAATGCCCCAGATAGAAGGTATTTGCTTAACCAATTGTCCAAGCACATCTTTATTCAACTCCTGACTTTTTTTTCTTTCTTTTTTTAATTTATACTGCTCACCTGATCTGCTGTGAAAAGGCCACCAATAACAGTTTTTTGTTTTTGTTTTTCTAATTCTGATCCTGGAAGAGATATGAAATCTAGATCAATATGATGAAAGGTAGGACTAGTGATGCCAAAAACATGCTGACCAGCCTTCAAAGGAAATACAAGCTGAAATCTACTGCTCAGACAGTCAGGAGGCACCCAGCTGGCAAAAAAGCTGCCCATAAGCCCCTGGTGTCTGAGTCGACCAGCTATAATGTAATCCACCAAAAGGCATTTGTCTTTGTCAGTCCTCATCTGTCCTCACCCGAGTTACACACAACAAATCACAGAGCCTGCCCGGTCAGCTGGAAAACAGGTGTGAACACCTCTTGTCTAACTTGGTTTATCTTGGGTAAACACAGCTGGGATGATAATGGGGGTAATCAGAAGAACCCACATGTGCAGAAGGCCCCGTATATAAATTCCTTTAGCACTGAAGACCGAACACGGCGTTGCTGTTGCTGAAATAGTTTGTATGGACGAAAAAAAAGAAGAAGAAAAAAAGGTAGCCGTCTACTCGTGAACTGGCTCCGTGGTCTTTTGCTTTGGTCTGCTTGGATTTTACCAGACGGTTATATGAAAGTGCGCGCTCTCGATGGTTATCGTTTGTCTCCCCCTATTGGCCAGTGATGTGGCCAGCAGTCTGCAGCACAAAACAAGCTTTGTTTTACTGATTGACATATTTTCTGCAATTTCAGTAAACAACGGATTTGTTTTAATTTATTTATGTATTTTTATCTACACAAAAAGGATTAATAAGCCTAGGGGTTAAGGTACAAGTCAGTATTTGTACACTGACTGACTACTAGAGGCCGCCTATAGGTCAAAATTGTAACACGGGTTTGCAGTCGCATAGGAATCACCTGAGTGCACATTAGCAGATGCACATCACAGTAAAACATAATTTCCAAGGCACATTTAGAATTTCATGATATTTTTTTAAAGAATAAACTTGAAAAAATGAAAATAGACTATAGTTTTAATCGTGTAAATCAGTTTTCTTACACAATATAGTGTACAGAACATACAATGTAACTTTAGATAAACTGCACTCAGAGGAGTAGGGCAAAGGGCACACTGTCAAACTCGCTTTCGTAGAGATCGGCGCTTTATTTTGAAGGACTCGCGCCGGAACTGTTATTGTTGTTGCCACTGGCGGAGCGGAACACCAGTGTCACGCCATTTTAAGACATCGGCGAGCCGTTGAGCGGCTAGTCGCTTGATGGCAATGTGATCGTCTTCTTTGAAGCTATGCCGATTACGAAGTGTTTTTAAAAACGTGTCACCGCGTTATTCTTTGAGTGTTCACACAATTGATAAAGACATTTCTAACCTAGGTTACTCTTCCAGCCATGTCGACGGAGGCAACGGCCGAACAGGTAGCTACACGCAGCGGGTCAAGCTAACCCGTGCTGAAAAGAATGCATGATTTACACCGTGTTATTTTGGATAATGTTAGCAAGATGAGAAAGCGGTAGTATTTGCTTATGTTTCGACTTATTCTACGTCGAGTTTAGCTAGCACTAGTAGCAGATATGTATGTTTGGTTTACGACTGGAAGCTGCAAGTTTAGCCCGTCGTTCGCCATATTGAGTATAAGCGTTTGTAGTAAAGTCGCTACTTAACGCTTGTTGTTAAACCAATTGAGTTAATTTAAACACTTTTATAATCTATTAGTACACATTAACCGAATGTGGTCTTAGTCGCGCCACGTAAAAGGAGTTAACATGCCAGCTAATTGGACATTGTTCTGTATTTGTAATGTGAATTACCATTCAAATATTCGTAAATTTCTCTAACTTTTACTGCAGTGTGGTAGCCAGTTATTCTATTATTGACTACCATAGAATACTAAACCTACTTATGTATGTTCTAAGCCTCAGGATGGGCCTCCCTTAGCACTTGGCCCTTAGATTAGTTGTTCCCCAGCACTATTCAGAGGCATAACTATGTTGTCCCTGTGCCTTTGTGCTGTCTTGCAGGCAGCAGCAGAATATATCCCTGAGAAGGTGAAGAAGGCAGAGAAGAAGTTGGAAGAAAACCCATATGACCTTGACGCATGGAGCATTCTGATTCGAGAAGCACAGGTTTAGTGACACAGAGTTGTATTCCTGGGGTTAAGGAAACTGGGGAATAAGGGTGGTTGGGCTTGGGTTATAAACTGTTAGAATACAAAGCAGCCATAAAATCTTTTCCTCCCATGACTGGTTTTTGATATGTTAAATAGTGTGAGGTGTCAATGCATTTTCCTTCTTTAGAACCAACCCATAGACAAAGCAAGGAAGACATATGAGCGACTTGTCTCACAGTTCCCAAGTTCTGGCAGATTCTGGAAGCTATACATTGAAGCTGAGGTTAAGACTTTTCTTTTGTTTTTAATTTTATTTAGTGTGCATGGCTGGGAATTTTGTTTTTTCCTCAAATGATCAACAATGTGATTTTCACACAACCAAACTGTCTTACTTTAATGACCAATAAAGTCGCAACTCTTATTTTGGATCGCTGAGCCTGCCTACTTCAGCTGGAACTATCGGTCCTAAATTTTGTAGTTTTCATTACAAGATTGCCATCAACAGTCACGATTAACGAGTGATTAAAAACTGAAGGACATGGATTGAACATGCGTGAAGAATGATGTGAAACGCTTTATATTTCCCAGGCTCTTGCTTGACTTCTTAAGAGTTGTGCCTTTTTAAAAATTCAAACAAAGGGGGAATTAGTTCTAACAGTATCTTTTCCACAAAATTCTTCTTATGTTCCCAGGATTTTAAAGTACACATTTTCTGCGCCATATTTTTAATGGGGTAAAAGTGCATTTGTTGCATGTTTGGTCTGCAACAGTATTAAAACTATTTTAATAGTATTGGAGTGCATTAGCCTTTTATTCACTTGTTGTGTCAATTTATTGCCTCCTGTGTCATTTCTTTTGGGTAACTGTATAAAAACTTTTTAACTGTGTGGCCCTTTCTTTCTCCCCACTCCTCCTGAAGACAAGTGACCCTATTGCCTCAATGCCATCAACAGGCTTCGCTGCTCCTTATAGAATGACCTTTTTATTCCCCCCTCCCCAAACAAATAATTTTTGCTAACCCAATAAAATAACCTTGATGCCCTTCACCTTTGCAGAAGATGACTGCAACTGATTTTAAACCAATACTTTCCAAAAGTTACACAGGAAGTTGCACCAAACCATCAGTCTTTTGTTTCCAGTTAAAAGGCCACTCCTGCCTTCTGGAGACTTGCTACTTGTGTGCTGTGCACCGAATGTGGGTTTATTTGAGGTTATAGTGGCTGTAGTTGGCTGGTTGAGGGGGTTTCTTCCCTGCGTGAAGTTACATCACCCCCATGTGTCCATCCCTGGTCTTCACACACTGAAATACAGGGAGAGATGTGCAGCTGCCTCTAGTCTTTTCTAAAACGACCAGTAGTAATTTCCGTTATTTGCATCAGTAAAGCATCACTGTTGAAGTCCACACTTTTTAGGCCCTCTAAAAATATCAACAGCAAGCTATTAAAGAGTTGTCTACTATTACTGTTATTATTGAGTTATTGCTTGGTAATCTGCTGCAGACAAGCTAGAGGGTTAAAATAAAACAGTTGCATTTACACATCACTGGTTCCCTTTTGTTTGTTTTTTTGTTTTGTTTTGCGTCTGGAAGCTTGACTCGTAAACAAAATACTTTTATTTAAAGTCGCTGTATTTAAAAAAGAAAACTTGAACATATGTGGTTTCTAACTTTAGATATTTGCTTAGGATCCATTTTTATTTTTTGTAAGCAGGAAAGTAAAAATTTTAAAGGAATAGTAGATACACCATCTACTGTCAGCTTTAAACAAAGCTGTGGACCTGCAGAAGACATGACAATAGACTGATTTTTTTTTTTCCTATACATAATATTAGCATTTACAATAAAATGCAAGGCAAATAAAATGTAAACAGTACTGACATTAAAAAAATACATTTTGCATTTCAAGTTAGGTAAGCTTCTAGTGTGTGTAGTTTAAGTAGAGGTCAGCTAGTAGCAACAGACTACAGACAGGGAAGAGCTCTAAGCAAGAGTCAGATTTTTTAAATGGATAAGCATATTTGACTATTAAAGCTGATTTTTTAAGTTTTTTTGGGGGGGGGGGGTTAAGGGCAAATAGAATTTTTTTTTTATTTTTTTTTTTTAACCCCTACGTTGTTTAGTCCTCTTTCCCCACCAAACAGTTAATTCCAAAATCCCAACCCCAGTTTTTATTCTGGCATATTTGCGTTGAGCTTTCTGTTAGCTGGAATAACAGACGATAACTAAAACAGACATAAAGGTTCCCCCCCCCCACCCTGGCAACAGAAAGCCTTTGTATACTATCGTAGTTTGATGTATGTGTTAGTATTTATTTTATTTAATATTTTAAATTTTATGATAATGTAGAAAGAAAGTCTGCCTGGTAAGTATGTGGAGGATGATCTCAACTTAAAAAATTATTATATTAAAGAGTTAAGTAGTTGGAAATCCTCATAGTGTTCTTTACTTAAAGTGGATGCAAAATTCTTTCCACTGTTGTTTGTGTGTGTGTGTGTGTGTTAGGCACATTTTCTAAAGACCTCATTTGCTCTGTGCAGATCATAGCATGTCTTCTTCATAACTCACCACTTTTGAAGACCTAGTTTTAGAGACCACGGCTCAGTTGGGTTTATGTTGAGGCAGCACATTGATTAAAATACAAAGTTGTTTCTGATTAATATAGGCACTGTATAGTGAGACTAACCAGCTGTTTTTAACTGTTAGACTGAGGTTTATCTATATTTTGTACCCTTACCAAAATATTTTACATGCAGTTTGTAAGAAGAGCTTAATGGGGCTAACTTACTTTGTCTTCCTTCATGGTGCAGTAACTTGATTGTTTGAGTTATACAGTATGAGCAGCCTGTGCTATGATGGATAAAAGGGAGGGAACAACAGGGAAAAGTGTGCCTACATTTGTTAAGTTCGTGTCTTGTTTTCTCTCAGAGTGGATCCTCCTGTATAACCTTTATGACAATGGGAACTAAATGCAGTTGAGCTACTGTGTATTCACATATGAATTGCAGATTTGCACTACCTTAACGGCAGCATTGAAAGATACCAGCCAATACTGTATTCATTTGTTGGATAGTGGACCTCAAAAATTGGAAACTAAGAAAATCCGCACTCTTATAAATTAGGATCGTTTTGATTGCATTTCTCAGAAACTAGGTCACCCCAAGGAAAGTTCAGTGTAGTTATCTTCAACAAATAGTGAAGAAGTTGCGATTTATTTTTTTTAGATAGAAATTATGTAGCTTTACCTGCTTTGAAGTGCTCCCTCTAATTTAAGCTGTTTGTGTAATTATATTCATGGTTTTCTTGTGAGCTTTCCATTTTTTCAGTTAAAGTAAGCTGATAGTAAGCTTTAAAGCATTAACAAAAAGGTGTGTTGCAGCAAGTCATCTCAAGTAGAATTTTGTGCTTGAAGCGATTATGCAACCTAATGCGAAAAGGGATGTGGCATGTTAAATATCAGGAGGAGCTTTTCTGCAACTACCTAGGCAGATGCATCCAAACAAAACATCATTGCCGTGTAATTTGTGCACATTATGTAACTTCTCTCTTCCAGTATTACACAAAAACAGGATTTGCATCAGCTCTAGTAAAAGCTTTTGTTGACAAAGCTACCTGTGATTCTCTCACACTTAACCCTTTCAGCAAGTAACCCAACCAAATACACTACATTTTAGAAAGCTTAGACATTCTAGTATTAAATCTTACGCCATTTCTATTCCTATGTCAAAGTTTGCTTAAATAACTAAAGTTTTACTTTACAGAAAATATATATATATATACACACACACACACACACACACACACACACACACATATATATATTAAGCTGGCCATCCAAGAGTTTATGATTTTTAGGTTCCACTGCCTTGGTACATCATTTTATCATCAACAAAGTACAGTGTTTGGTGGTAAAGGTTTTTTTTTAACTTAAATATTTGATCAAAATCTGATGTGGTGATTTAAGTGTCACCTAGATCTTTATTGTTTTTTGAGCAACCTTTTACATTCGAAGAAAAGTTTTGTGGCATGCAAAAGTTGCTGCACACCTTTGCAACTTTTCGCATTATTAAGAGTATTTAACAGTATTTATTTATCTTAATATTTTTCGGAGTTCAGTTTTACTCGGTGACGGCCAGTAACAGGTTTTGAAGAGTTGTTCAAAGATTTACATGTCACTGTATTCTTCCTCTTTTATTATTAAAGGTTTACTGGTGCTTTATGACTGGGTTTGTTGTTCTTTTTTTTTTTTTTTTTTTTTAAAGGGTAGGAAGTGTAGGTTATTTCTTAAGCGCCTTAAGACATTTCCTAATGACTGAAAACCTTTGAAAATTGAGTTCCAGCATTCATTCCTTAATTGTAGTTTACCTTGAAACTTTTTATTTTTGCTATGTTAATGTTGTTCTTTTAGGTCTAAAATGGCATTTGTACATACCAGTACAGTTACCCTGGGCCTTACAGCCATAGGAACGTTGCAGTCTTAGTATTTTTGTTTAATAGGTCGCAAAAAAACAACTAGTTTAGAATTTGGTCCACATTTCTGTGTAAATATTAACATTAATCTGTAAACTGTCTAAGCTGCAGTGTCAGGACATTGTTAATAATTTCATGACATCTCTGTGACTTTTTACATATTTAAGCCTCAGCAAGTACAGTTCATGTTATAGCAGTGACCTGTGCTTTCTCAGTGTAGCCATGCAAAGTATTGTTTTTGTCACCATAAGCCTAATTCAGCACCCCCCCCCACACACACACACACACACACCTAATCATTTTTCAAATTTTTATTATTGCACTATGGATGTGGTTACAAATTTCTACAGTGCTTATGCCACAGAAATAACAGCCTTACCTCTACGTACCGGAGGATGGTTTCAGCTCATTTGTAGTAGGCCGTAAGGAATTCATCGCTGCAAATTTTTACTATTGGATGGAGCACACCTGAGGCTTTGAGCTATCTGGAAAAAGGCCCTTTTTTTTTCTCTGAATGCTGGATTTCTCAGCCTGCAGTCCAATTTCAGTATTTTTCCTGGGTAATGTGGCGCTACTACAGTGAAAATAAACCCCTTTCTAAAAGTAGTTTGTCATTCTTGTGTGAATTTCACTTTGTTGATCTTTGAGGTCGTGTGTGTGCGTGCGTTTGTGAGTGGTTGTTACATTTGCATGAATGCATGTTTTCGATAAGCCATAAAAGTACAGGAAAATTAACATTGCATTACACTCTTATTTTCAGATCAAGGCTAAAAACTATGACAAGGTAGAAAAGGTAAGTGTCCGCCTCACTCATGAAATCTGAAAGTGAAATTTTAAAATCTGGGAAGGGTGGTATGACTGTTCCTAAATACACTAGTTAAGTATTGTTTCTGATTTCAAAGAGTTACGCATACAGACAATTATAGTACCCATTAAAAGGCACCTGGAAATGGTGATTAAATAGAAAATGTAAATTTTATAAATCAGTAATAAGTCTTTGAAATGTTAGAAGTGGGTTAGTCGCTTTTTTGAACTCAATTGATGACACTTTGGGGGGGGGGGTTTCCCACTAGGTTTCCACACTAGCAATGTGTCTTTAACCCTTTCAACATTTAACCCACTTATAAATATTAAATAAAAGCAATAAATTGATATACATGAAATACATTTTAGTTCAAAGATTTGAACAGGAACAAATCTGGTATTCTGGGTTTAACTTCATGCAGTTAAATGTAGCAATCCTGTTACATTGTAAACAGATGATTGCATCCAAAGTCAAATAGTTAAAGAGAAAGTGTTGTGACTGTATATGACATATAAAAGTGTGTTTCCATCTGCTTTGTTATCTAACATCTTCTGGGCCCTGTAGTTGTTTCAGAGATGCCTAATGAAAGTGTTGCACATCGACCTGTGGAAATGCTACCTCTCATATGTTCGAGAGACCAAAGGAAAGCTTCCCAGCTACAAGTAAGATGACAAGCTGCATTGTTTTATTGAGCATTTATTTACTGCCATACAATTTTACACCATCTTCTTCTTTCCATCAGAGAGAAGATGGCCCAGGCTTATGACTTTGCCCTGGATAAAATTGGCATGGAAATTATGTCATATCAGGTATGCAAATCTGAACAATGTATTTGTACTAATGGTATGAGTGTTTTGTTTGTTTTTTTTAAACTAGTATTGCATAACAGCTATCCGTTACTCTTTCAGATCTGGGTGGACTACATCAATTTTCTGAAGGGAGTGTAAGTGCTTTTCGTTTCATGACTTAAGGGTTAATCAGCTCTGTTAGCATCTCTTTAATGTTGAAATTTTTGTTTTATTAGTGAGGCTGTGGGTTCATATGCAGAGAACCAGCGAATCACTGCAGTACGGCGGGTGTACCAGAGAGGCTGCGTGAACCCTATGATCAACATTGAACAGCTCTGGAGAGATTATAGCAAATATGAAGAGGTGGGTGGTCCACCTTTTTCTGCTCTTAAATGGAGTTTTTGGTTTTTCAAGATGAGTACTGAGTGACTGGTAGACTGACTTGTCTGTCTCCCAAACAGGGTATCAATGTACATTTGGCCAAAAAGATGATTGAGGATCGAAGTAGAGACTACATGAATGCCAGGAGAGTAGCTAAGGTGAGATATTGCAGTTTCCCAAGTATGCACAGGCTTACGTGCAGTCCTTTGTCCTGTGTACTCTCTTTGTTAAACTAATAATAATAATAATGCATTTATATAGCGCTTTTCAAGGCACCCAAAGCGCTTTACAATGACATTATTCATTCACGCTCACATTCATTCACACACTGGTGGAGACAAGCTACGGTTGTAGCCACAGCTGCCCTGGGGCAGACTGACAGAGGCGAGGCTGCCATATCGCGCCATCGGCCCCTCTGGCCAACACCAGTAGGCGGTAGGGTAAAGTGTCTTGCCCAAGGACACAACGACCAGGACAGAGAGGCCGGGGATCGAACCGGCAACCTTCCGGTTACAGGTGCCCTTCCCAACCCCCTGAGCCACGGTCGCCCCACTAATATAGTTTTCTGTATTGTTTCCATATTTCAGGAGTATGAGACAGTGATGAAAGGGCTGGACAGGAATGCACCATCAGTACCACCTCAGAACTCCCCTCAGGAAGCGCAGCAGGTGGAAATGTGGAAAAAGTATATTCAGTGGGAAAAAAGCAACCCACTGCGCACAGAAGACCAGACCCTTATTACAAAGAGAGGTAACTGTTTGTGGCCAAGCTGTAATGCTGGTAAATCTCATTCTGTGTTTGTCTCGGAAGGCCTGTAATTCCAGTTGTTATGCTGATATGTAATTTTTTTAGTACTTTTTGAACTGTAGTCAGTGGGTAATGCATGACATGTGGGATTGAAGCCACTAGAGGGCGCGGATTGACGCTTTTCTCCATGTGCATTCTTGAGATGCACTGAACCTCAGCTGTTGAAGAGCCAATATTTTAGTCACTAACTCTTATTTTTTGTGATGCAGTGATGTTTGCCTATGAACAGTGCCTGCTGGTCCTGGGCCACCATCCTGACATATGGTATGAGGCAGCACAGTACCTGGAGCAGTCCAGCAAACTTTTGGCAGAGAAAGGGGTGAGAGATGAACCATATCATTGTGAAATTGAATGTAAATTTTTGTTTAAAGGCTCTTAAGTATTTTTCAAATAAAGCTAAACTTCAGCTCAAACAGTCCCATAAGTCTGTATTTCTCCCCCTACCCCTCAGGACATGAATAACTCAAAGCTGTTCAGCGATGAGGCAGCTAACATCTATGAACGTGCCATCGGGACTCTTCTGAAAAAGAACATGCTTCTATACTTTGCTTTTGCTGACTATGAGGAGGTGAGGGTCCATTACAAACTCTGCACACTCTGTAACCCAGACTGAAAGAGGGACGCTGACTTATTGGCACATTTCCTTTTCTGCTGTCTTTAGAGTCGCATGAAGTACGAAAAGGTCCACAGCATCTATAATAAGTTGTTGGCGATTGAAGACATCGACCCCACACTGGTCTACATCCAGTACATGAAGTTCGCCAGGAGAGCCGAGGGCATCAAATCAGGTCGCACCATCTTTAAAAAAGCCAGAGAAGATCCACGCACGCGCCACCACGTGTACGTCACCGCAGCGCTCATGGAATACTACTGCAGCAAGGTAAGAACACGTGATCAGATGTGTAGTATATGAACTGTGTGTTTTTCACGCATACACGTCTAAGGGCTTTTTGTTTTGTTTTGTTTTTTTTGTTAAAAGGATAAATCAGTGGCCTTTAAAATTTTTGAGCTTGGTTTGAAGAAGTATGGTGACATTCCAGAGTACATACTTGCATACATCGATTACCTCTCACACCTCAATGGTACGTAACAAGTTTTGTGGGTTACTTTTGATATCAAAGAAATAGTGATGTCTTAGTTTCTTCCTTTGTAATGCAAAAATGTCTCCTGTTGTTGTTGTAAATAATCAGGGGTTTTTTTTGGCTTTCAGAGGATAACAACACCAGGGTTTTGTTTGAACGTGTCCTCACCTCAGGAAGCTTATCACCAGAAAAATCGGGGTAATGTCAAATATTGAATAAATTGCATATATGTACGTTTATGTCATAACAATCGATATCAATGTTTATTAACTGTGATGTGTGTTTTGTTCTTCAGTGAGATCTGGGCCCGGTTCCTTGCCTTCGAGAGCAACATAGGAGACCTAGCCAGTATTCTGAAAGTCGAGCGCAGGCGTTTCATGGCCTTTAAGGATGAATACGAGGGCAAAGAAACGGCCTTACTCGTAGATAGATACAAGTTTATGGACCTCTATCCCTGCTCCACCAGTGAACTCAAGGCCCTTGGATACAAGGTGTGTCTTTTCCCATTTGGCATCGCAGTATCCCGTTCCTGCTAAAATAAGCAGATTCCAGCTTTTCTGCTGACATGAACTGATACTTAATTTGTATCTGCGTCTTATTTGTAGGATGTGTCACGTGCCAAACTGGCAGCACTTCTCCCAGAGACTGTGGTGGCACCCTCTGTACCTGCTTTAAAGGACGAAGTTGACCGTAAACCTGAGTACCCCAAACCAGACACAAATCAGATGATCCCCTTCCAGCCACGTCACCTTGCCCGTACGTAGTCCTCAAATCCAGTAAACCTACGAGTACGATGCATCTTTCCACTGCTCTCTCTGCTGCATAAAGCATGAAAGGATCCATCTTTGACGTAGCTTCTCGTGTTTCTCCCTGCAGCTCCAGGTTTACACCCTGTCCCTGGTGGAGTGTTCCCAGTCCCCCCAGCTGCTGTCATCCTAATGAAGCTGCTCCCTCCGCCTACGTGCTTCACTGTTAGTAGCAGCAGCTTAACACTTATCAAGCTCATATTTACTGGCAATGAATAAAAGATGTTAGGAACCGTTTTTTTCCCCACTCCTTGCTGCTTGGATTCAAAAGAGTGTGTGATTGTTTGTTGCTGCAGGGTCCCTTTGTTCAAGTGGATGAGCTCATGGAAACTTTCAGGAGATGCACACTTCCTGAGAGTAAGTCTGCATTTAGGATGAATCCATACAACTTCTATTTTTAGTCACATTAGAAGAAATGGATGGATGCTGTAGTGACAGAGCAGCTGTTTTACACTGCCTAATTGTGTGTTAACAGGTTGTTGTACTTTTCATTTGACCTGCTTCTCTTTTATTACCCCTTCCCTTTGTAGCTGTTGATGCTGCTGTAGAGCTGATCACTGGTAGACAGCCTGATGTAGGAGGGGAGGGCAACGGATCCATGGAGAACCACACTATTGCCAAGTCACTCAAGAGGCCTAATGCAGACTCAGACGAGGAGGATGATAAAGGAGCGATTGCTCCTCCCATACACGACATCTACCGCGCACGCCAACAGAAGAGGATTCGATAAACTAAAGAATGTAATCTTTAACCACTGGTCCTATAGGATAAATGTACATGTCCACCTGACAGATTATACATCAGCTGATCTTGGTACAGAAGAGAAGTGTACACAAACAAACCTACAGAAAGTCTGCGCACCTGAGTGTTTTTGTGGCTTTTGTTTTGTCAGCAGTTCTTATTTTTAAAGACTGACCATTATACTGTACAAAATTTTTAATTCAGCCTTTGATTTTGGCACACCTCCCAGTTTTGGCAATGTTTGATGAGGAATTGCAAAGTGGAAGCAAGCTCCTTTTTTCCCTTTCCTTTTTTTTTAGATAACTGGAGGAAACACAATTTCTTTCAATAAAAGTGAGAAAGTAACCCGACTGTGCTTTTTTTTTTTTGACTTTGAAACTGAAGTAACGCTTCATTGTGACAACTACCAGCAGGGGGCACAATATAAAACTTTACCATTTTTGTGGAAGAATCAATGTTTTGTCTGTAAATTTAATAACTAAAGACTTAAACAATTAGTTGGTTGGCAGCATTTTGCTGTCACTACCAAGCAGATCTTCATTTCATGACAAATTCAAAAAGACTGCACATAAGCAAACATTTATTATCAACCAGCTGCTTGTTTTCACATGGTGCTCAGGATGTAATTTTCTCTACCTAGCACAGCTTTGTATGCTCTTTAGCAACATACAATCTGCCCAATCCATAAGACACAAATTCTTACAGAAGCAAAAACAGTGCATATGATGCAAATAATGCATATAAAGTAGTTGTCGGTCTTCTCTTACAGCTTTTAGTAGTTTCAAATTATTACAGATATTTTAGTTTTGTGATTTAGTGTTCTAGCTTCAAATTATCTCAGGACTCTGTAACCATTCACCTTCTTATTTAACAAACAGGATGAAAACTGTTTCACATTTCCTCTTAAACTCAGCTGAAAGCAACATTAGATTTCAGTACTGTCAGTCAAGCAATAAAAAATGAATGCAACGGTCTGTTTAACACAAAAATAATTTGTTAAAGTAAACTAACAACTGGAACACTGATGGGGTTTTCAGCATTCTGCTGGCAAATTATTTGTTTTTGTTTGTTTGTTGTTTTTCAGCTAAACACATTTTGTGTGGAATCTACAAATTTTAGACCCTCTTAATTTTATATAGTGTTCCATAGAAATATGGAAGCAATTTCCTTGTCTCGTGCAGAGGGTTTTATTGAACCTTACTTAAAAGGCATTGAAGCTGCCACTAAAATGGAGCTAAGGTTTTCAGTTACGAAAGAAAAAAAGCACAAACATCTGTTTTGTTGATGTGATGCGACAAACAAAAACCCAGAGGGTTGATTCTCATGAATGCGTCTTATTGTTTACTACAGTTCAACATCAGACTTTCAAATTTCCAGTTTCAAATTTCCGTTTGAGGGTTACTCACACATACAGTGGCTTGCAAAAGTATTCGGCCCCCTTGAACTTTCCCACATTTTGTCACATTACAGCCACAAACATGAATCAATGTTATTGGAATTCCACGTGAAAGACCAATACAAAGTGGTGTACACGTGAGAAGTGGAACGAAAATCATACATGATTCCAAACATTTTTTACAAATAAATAACTGCAAAGTGGGGTGTGCGTAATTATTCAGCCCCCTGAGTCAATACTTTGTAGAACCACCTTTTGCTGCAGTTACAGCTGCCAGTCTTTTAGGGTATGTCTCTACCAGCTTTGCACATCTACAGACTGAAATCCTTGCCCATTCTTCTTTGCAAAACAGTTCCAGCTCAGTCAGATTAGATGGACAGCGTTTGTGAACAGCAGTTTTCAGATCTTGCCACAGATTCTGGATTGGATGTAGATCTGGACTTTAACTGGGCCATTCTAACACATGGATATGTTTTGTTTTAAACCTTTCCATTGTTGCCCTGGCTTTATGTTTAGGGTCGTTGTCCTGCTGGAAGGTGAACCTCCGCCCCAGTCTCAAGTCTTTTGCAGACTCCAAGAGGTTTTCTTCCAAGATTGCCCTGTATTTGGCTCCATCCATCTTCCCATCAACTCTGACCAGCTTCCCTGTCCCTGCTGAAGAGAAGCACCCCCAGAGCATGATGCTGCCACCACCATATTTGACAGTGGGGATGGTGTGTTCAGAGTGATGTGCAGTGTTAGTTTTCCGCCACACATAGCGTTTTGCATTTTGGCCAAAAAGTTCCATTTTGGTCTCATCTGACCAGAGCACCTTCTTCCACATGTTTGCTGTGTCCCCCACATGGCTTGTGGCAAACTGCAAACGGGACTTCTTATGGTTTTCTGTTAACAATGGCTTTCTTCTTGCCACTCTTCCATAAAGGCCAACTTTGTGCAGTGCACCACTAATAGTTGTCCTATGGACAGATTCCCCCACCTGAGCTGTAGATCTCTGCAGCTCGTCCAGAGTCACCATGGGCCTCTTGGCTGCATTTCTGATCAGCGCTCTCCTTGTTCGGCCTGTGAGTTTAGGTGGACGGCCTTGTCTTGGTAGGTTTACAGTTGTGCCATACTCCTTCCATTTCTGAATGATGGCTTGAACAGTGCTCCGTGGATGTTCAAGGCTTGGGAAATCTTTTTGTAGCCTAAGCCTGCTTTAAATTTCTCAATAACTTTATCCCTGACCTGTCTGGTGTGTTCTTTGGACTTCACGGTGTTGTTGCTCACAATATTCTCTTAGACAACCTCTGAGGCCGTCACAGGGCAGTTGTGGAGCTGTTTTGCAAAGAAGAATGGGCAAGAATTTCAGTCTCTAGATGTGCAAAGCTGGTAGAGACATACCCTAAAAGACTGGCAGCTTTAATTGCAGCAAAAGGTGGTTCTACAAAGTATTGACTCAGGGGGCTGAATAATTATGCACATCCCACTTTTCAGTTATTTATTTGTAAAAAATGTTTGGAATCATGTATGATTTTCGTTCCACTTCTCGCGTGTACACCACTTTGTATTGGTCTTTCACGTTGAATTCCAATAAAATTGATTCATGTTTGTGGCTGTAATGTGACAAAATGTGGAAAAGTTCAAGGGGGCCGAATACTTTTGCAAGCCACTGTAGCTATACTGTACATCACATTGAGAACATTTTTACTGGTAACACTGTTTCTATTGCACAAACACAAGGAACATTTACATCTTTAAAAAAAAAAAAAATCTGGCAAGCAGATTTGCCCTTTTCTGGCTACAAAACATCAAGCCATCAAGATGGTTTGCAGTGAGAAAAGGGGGGAAAAAAATCACTAAAGAACACTTGGTTCGTTTTGTCTTTCTCGGAAAGTAACAGTTTCATTTAAAACTTCATGTTAGTGTCCTGCACCAAAAGAAAATGTCAAGTTCCTTAAATAATTAAGATTATTAAGATTCACATTTGCGTTCAGTAGTCTAAATAAAATCCACTCGCTGACATGGACGTTTTCACATCATCTGGATTGCATTGGCTTTTTTGTTCTTTACCTTATAGTATATGGTCTTTTTAAATTAATAAATATTATTGTAACAACATGTTGATACTGGACAATTTATTTCCAAAGTACTGAACGAATATCTCCGGATGACCTTTATAAAACTGTCCAAGCAGCCGTCTCTTTTCTTTATCAGACAGCGTAGGGCTCTCGTGGACTGTCCGCAATAAAGACACGAGCTCCTCTTTAGTGGTTTTTCGTGCGTTTTGTGAATACACCTCAGTGCTTACTCTTGTTGAATACGCTGATCCTGGAGTAAAGAGAGACAGAAAACCAAAAATTAATTCCTCTTTATGCCCCCAGTTAACAGAAATAGCAGTTAAATATCTGAATGTATGCAATGATGACTGTGGTGGGTAAAAATCTGCAAACCTGTCAACATATCTGGATCCTTCCCTTTCACAATATTCGTTATTCTGTCACTAACCATCTTGTGCAGTGAGACAGGAATCTGGTGGGAGAGACAGCAATATATTATAACTTCTCCTACAAACAAATATGCTGTTACTTGTTTGTAGCGGCTGTAAAGGACATAAGATAACATCCCTCCTACAACACTGGACACACACTAGCAAAGAGACAAACTGGAAACACTCACTTTGAACAGATCACAGTGGTTATCCATCATGAACAGAACCATCAAGTCTACCTTTCCTTTGGAGAGTCTTCTGCTGTAGACAATAGCACGTGAGAAAGACCTTTTCACTGCCATTCTGTTCTCAATCTAGGAGAATTATCTAGGGTTAGTAAAAAGCCAGCAAAAATGTACAGACTTCCACAAGATACACCCTTAGTGCTGACCTCTTTGTGCAGTTTGACCTCCTCCGGTTTGGCTGCAACAGACATGAATCTCAGGAGCCGACGCAGCTCCTCCCTGCTGCGAGAGTCCTGCAGCTTCAGGCTCAGCTGGAGCGCTTCCACAGCTTGCTCTCGCTTCCCGTTCACTGTCGATAAAGCACAAAATTTGCATTAAAAAGGCAGGGATGCAGTTACATAAACCTAAGATCTGATTCACATCTATCACTGTAAACTTGTATCTGTACAAAAGATCTGACAGAGCCTTCTCATACCGAGTAGTTCGGAAATGCCGCAGTGGATATCGAAAATTTGGTTGCTAAGCAGAGCTGGCTGTTGTGTGTGTCCGTAGTGCTTAGTCAGGACTTGATACAGTAGTTTTTTACACCGGATCAGGTCATCTCCACAGGCAGCCAGACCTCGGCTGATCTCCACCACCAGTTCATCAGGCAGAAACTCCAGACAGTCCACTGCTCCTGACATCCACTCATCAGCCCTGAAGAGAGGAAAGTATTATGATTTAATATTTATATGTGAATTTGAAATTTTGCCTTTATTATTAGAATTAATAAACAAAGTTCAAGACAGTCTAAAGTCAAACTAAGGTTTTGCAGTTTTGTGGTGTGCATATAACTACTACATGTAAATGCAGGGACACTACACAGTTCCAATGAATAACCATTATTACGATGACTCTTATCTCTGCACCTCCACATAATTTTACTACCAAATAAAAAAAGCAGTGGTCAATTGGTGAGCGCTTTTCTTTAAGTTAAAGAGCAGGACAAGTGCAAATAGACATGCTGTGCCATTTTATACACATTCTACATCTGCAGAGCAGCAGAAAATGAGTATCAGCAGACCAGCAAATCTGGTGAGGCGTGGCGTGAAGGTCTTAAAGTCTAACAAAGGTCACCAGAAACACTCATGTGAATTGATCAACGTTTATAAAACTAAGAAGAAGAAAAAATGAGTGGACTTACTGAGCTTCACTGAAGGCCTTCAGAACCTCTCTGTCTAGGTAGCTTGATGTATACAACAGGTCCGGGTCGCTGTCCATGCCATGTAGGGCACGCCTCGATGTCTCCTTACCCTCTAACAAACTCTCCAACAGGGGGAGCTCTATTAACTGCAACAGTCTGAACACTGCCTGCTGGTGCCACACTTCATCTACAACTGTGAAAACACCATATAAGTCACAAATACACAGACACGTTGAGAATGCTGAGTCATATTCAGCGTGAAAACACGACGCCTGTTTTGTGTCACGCTCATCAAAGACAGAAAGCAACTTACGCTCTTGCGAGAGGCCGAGGTTGATCATCTGAGGGGTAATCGTCGAGCTGAGGTTGAGGTTTCCCAGCACGTCCTCAAGTGATTTGTCTGTTGTTTGCGCTTCTTTCCTGCAGAGTTGCGTAATAGCAGCAATCAGTCAAAACAGAGGAGGCAAAATAAACAGACATATTACAGGAAGAGTGGCATCAGTAAACAAATGTTTTATGGAGTATGTCTGATTCAATCACAGTTTGCTGCTGTTTTGATTGTGCATATTTCATTTTAAAAAAATGCTTATTTTGGAAATAAGCGTTTTGCAAATATGAGCTATTTCTGACTGAAATTAAATAGGACAAACAGGATTTCCATTAAACAAAAGCCACTTTTTTCCCCGTTTGTTTAAATTATACCTATTAAGACTGACTTAACCCATGCTGCAAATAACAAAAGCCTTGTCCAAACACTAAAACAGCATATGGTTCCTTTGAATCTTTCATCTCTCATTACAGCCATCAGACCTGCTGTCTGCCCATGTCTGTCCCTCCCACAACAACATCAGATTTTAAAGAGATCAAAAGAGTGTAAACACAAAGTGCTGAGGCCATGTGTTAGCCCGTATGCTTAATGCATTCTGCCAACCTTTGCTATCCTAACAGCCTCTGTAAAACTCTGAATTCTCCAGCATCAAGGTAAAGGAAATTTTAAAGTTTAGATGCTCACCACGATATTTGTTTATGTGCTTTCAAGCCGAGGCAGATGAGATGTTTGGTGCCATTTTTTGAGTGTCGTTAAAGCCAAGAAGAAGTTTGATCGAAATCCTTACAGTTTACGAATGTGTGCAAGTGTTTTATGTGATCAAGTCTTTATATTGTTAATTTAATCTGATGTTTGTTTTTATGCATTAGTGATGCGTTCATCTTGGCCAGATATCCCATGTAAAAGAGATCCTTGATCTCAGTGATTTAACTGGTTAAATAAAGCTTAAATAAATTAAACAATAAAATAAAATGAAAGTGTACAATTTTGTGTTTCAAAGGTGAGTCACAATTGGGAGGTCACCCAAGAAGTTTGTGTTGTACATGTTATAAAAGAGGTCTCACATATTAACATAACTGATGGTCGTAACTTGATCTATACTAGCCTGCAAATCATTCCACCTGTTTTCTGTTTTTGTGCTCAGCTTTATTTTCAGTATTCAGACAATCACGCCATTATGGATCTGTGGTTGTGGCACAGGAGGTAGAGCGGGTTGGTTACTGACTGCGAGCTTGATGGTTTAGGGTCTGACATGTCAAAGTATCCTTGGCCAGTTGCTCCCAATACATCGATCAAAGTGTGAGTGTGTGACTGTTATGTCAAAACTGCTTAGGGATAGAACAAGGTGCTAATATGAATATAGGTGAATAGGGCTTGCAGTAGGAAAGCGCTTTGAGTGCTCAAATAAGAGTAGAAAAGCACTACGTTAGTACCATTCCAGTCCAAACCCTCAATTTGAAAACAAATCAAATATTTGGGAGATAAATCAGTATGATTTATATCTACCTAATCATTATTTATAAAATACTAGATTTGGGAAAAAGCATTAACTGAAAATTATCAACTGAAACTGAAAATTTGTGAAATCAATGCATGACTGAATGTTCTGACTCTAAAACCTTTTGTTCATGCCAAACCAGTTTTTAGAAATCTTACTATCTGAAGCTAAACTGGATTTAACAATTACCTTAAAGGAATGAGAGCTAAGCAAATCACAGATTACATCTGAAATAGTTACTTTATGTCTGTACCTTTCCCGTAGAGGACTATAGCCCTCCGTGTTTCTTTCCATGCTTGGTGAGTCATAGCCGCTCTCAATGGTATTAGTGGAAAGGGAATTAGTGCCAGTCAGCGTAGAAGACGAGTTGTTTTCTGGACTCAGGAACCTGTATAAACTGAAACTGCTGTCCTCAAATGTAGTTTTCTTCTTTTCCTTCCCAAATACTTTAATTCCCACCGGCTCAAATACCCTTGAGTCCATGAGCGCCTGACAAAGTTTGACAGCTTTATAGCGGGGTACTGCTTCATCTCCAAAAAAACGGTTGAGGGTGATGTGTGCCAGCACCACATCCACTGCCTCTGAACCCAAGAAACAGTCATGGTAAGACTTCAGGTTGTGACGACGACGCTTGACCTCCACGCGAGTATGCAGATTTGAAATGATGCTGGTCCAGATGTAGGTGGCTCGGAAAGGCTTCCCAGCCATGCCTCGTTCTGATGGAAGGAGTCAAGAGAAAGTGTTAGAAAGCTGTGACCAATGATTAATGATGATATTGTGAGTTTTCTTTCACTCCAGATAGCCTAACCCATGTTCTACTAACTACTACCACATCTTCAACAATTGATTGTGCAGTTTGTCAACAAATCTTCTTTCCTGTTCTGTGTTTGATTGTTGGGTCTTTCCTTTTTTGTCTTTGGAAAGAAAAACAAGAAACAAAAAAACTGTGTCATCCACCACAAGCCAGACTGGTGAAAGAAAGCAGAGCTAGCCTTGTTGAGATGTTGGTGTGGCTTTCATCTCACAACAGGAAACATTTAAAGCCTGCTGAGCAAATGTTAGGAGTGAATCGGAGAGACGCTCGCTGAGGCCAGGTGCCATAAATCAGGAAATGACAGCAACAGCCAGACTCCATGTTATGATAGCACAACATGACAAAAATGATTACTGACCTATCTGTAAAACTGGAATGTGAAAAGCACTTGGGAACAATACAGCGGCAAGCAGATGTTCTCCCACTCTTTTCAAAGATACAACAGCTCATTGAGAACACAGGAAAGTGTGTGCTCGCTAATCTCGGTGATCTGTTGCCTAATGACATACAGCTACGTCAAACCACTTCTTCCTCTGGGAGAGAAGAAACTGTCCTCAGTGCAGATTTACATATCGGGAAAGAACAACTGGGGCTGCAGCTGTTCAAGGAAGAACACCTTGCAAAGGTTTGTATGCATAATAGGAACATAACAGGGCGATGAGGCACTGATTTGAAATGTTTATTTCATTACTTTAAGACACTGAGAAAAGATCTAAATCCATACTATGCACATGGCAGTCAAAAATAAATGTCAACTCCCAATGAAAGACAAAATTTTTTAAAGATTTACCATGCTTTTTGTTCAGCGTAATTAGCAAAAGGGAAGAGCTGCATTATCACAATGAAATCCTTGATTTAGGAGTTGCAGCAAGACCATCTGGAGAATCCCTTCAGGGGTCCCTGGATTAGCGGGATTACCACAGTAAATTCGGATTTGATCAATTTCTATTAATGCTCATTAAAAAGAAAAGAAAAAAAAAGTGGGAGGTCAGATATGGGTCAAAGCAATCCTGGGAACAGGCTGTGCTCTGTCACCTCTTGTTGCTTGCGCCAGGTTGAGATTTGAGCCCTGTTTGCATAGTTGACCCCAGTCCCCTTCCCTATGACTATTGTCGTCTTTGTATAATAATAATAATAATAATAATATAAAAAGGAAGAATGCAAGGAGTGTCAGGTCTGCATTTCAGCTCAGGATAATAGTGCACTTCTGTTTGTACACATCAGTGGCGGTAAATAACCGCACAGGGAGCATTCAGCACTGGGATCATTCCCTCGTGAGAATGCTGGCTCTTACAGTTGTCATTACTGCAGTAAAGGGAAAAGATTTAGATTCTTTTTTCTTTCTTTCTTTTTTTTTTTTTAACAAGAAAGAGGACCAATGCTTAAAAAAGGCCTAAAATGAGAAGCAGTGCAGCACCATCATACCTAAAACAGCAGGTTGTTAATAGCCTGTGGCAGATTCCTTCATTCGTCCAACATGTTGTGACTAGTAAGATTAACTGATCAAGCTTCAGGGCACAACATGAACACACTATGGTTGAACCCCGTTTGGCTTTTTGGCCCCCATGAATTCGAATCCACATCGTAGACGCCGGCCTACGTCCACACAAAATACCCTCTTCTACCCGCTGTTTTTAACATAAACACTGCCCCACCTGCTGCTATACTGACCAAATGTCAAACTGTCCCAAAAAAAGTTGCGACCTATCAGTTATTAACTCATTCTCTGAAGAGTTAACAGAGCATAAAAAATAGGCTGGAATTTATGAAGGTCATCCTCCTTTTAAAAGTATACTTTCTTTAAAGATTAACCGTGGTTTGTAATTTTTCACAACGATTCGACTTCACTGAATCAAGCTGATTTCTTTCTCTTTCCTGCTCCAGACGCACGGCGTGCGTAAAATCCATGAAATCTACATTAAATTGGGATTAAAAGACACATGTCGATAACGCAGATTACAAACCTAAGTAAGGAAACTCCTCAGATTGCAACAATATATTTACCACACGCACACAAAAAGTAACATATGGCTTGGTGAAGTATGTGAAGTGGTTAAATCGATCTTACCTGGTGTTCGATGAACGAAAACTTCCTCCAGTGACTGTAAAGAAAGCCATTCAGACCATGTCCCCGGTCTTCAATACACACCGTGACGCTCGCAACTAAACTACAGTCAACCCCGAAACTGTCTCCTCCCACCCCGATAAATTATTCATGACCCAATCACCGCCTTCCCAGCGTGATAATGAGGCTCTCACTGTTTCCCTGAAGTTTAACAAAGGCGCATTAAATACCTTATTTTGCATTTTACATTTTTTTACGCTCATCTCCACCAACTGAAACTCTAAATAAATGGAAGGCAAGCGATTACTACCACTGCTACAATCAAACAAAGTTTCACTATCGGCGTTAGCTTTAATTATTTTATCATAGATTTGGTCCTTATAATAGGATGCAGTGTGATTTGCAAAGGTGCTTATGAAAAAAAACTCCCCGACTGGTGCTATCTGGAGTTACTGTAAATGCCTTTCATTTTCAAGTAATGCTCCAACATCTAGGAAGCTTTCACATAACCTTTTACTTACTAGGTCACACCCTAAAAGCCTACAGTGGAAGTAAATCTGGCCTGATAAAGACCTGTAGATATAGCTGTTCCCAGAAAGATGGGAAGATTTTAAACATTTTTTCAGGATAAAGTTCTAATTTAAGAATAAGGACATTTTGGGAGAGAGAGAGAGAGAGAGAGAGAGAGAGAGAGAGAGAGAGAGAGAGAGAGAGAGAAACCTTTCCCATGTACTGCTGAAACAGTAGACACCACAAGTTGGACTGTAGGGACCTCAAGTGTCAAAAGCAAATCTGGCCTATTCCACCTCGTTTGGGGTCATGTGAACACCGTACTGCTGAATATACCGCGCTTAAATATCTCAAAAACAAATACTTACACACCCAAGAGCAAACACATATGAGCTGTAGCAGGAAGAGGTTTTTGTGAACTCAGAATCTACACTCTAAACTGATGCCTTTTCTCTTTTCTAGACAAAATGTCGATCACTTACAGGAAAGGAGACTGAAACGCGGAGAGCTATTATTATCATCACAAGAGACAAGTATGGTGCAACAAGTGAGGTATGCAACCGAGGCAAACCGGTTCGATCAGTGTCCTCTGGGCTCTACGTATCTTTTATTTTGAAATACGCTGCTATTCACCAGCAGGTATGAGCAGAGACCAGTCTGTGCCCACAAGATCCTACATTTCTTCTAATAAAGCGCAGATAGATTGATGTGGTTTGAACCCCCTATTCATACATCCACCTGAGCTGCTTCTGAGCAAGGCCAGTTTTTCTAATTTACAACTGATTTACACATGCATTTTGGTTTTCTTCTTTACTTTCACATTCAGTGTTTTACAGGCTTGACACAAAGTCTCTGCCTCAGCTTTTGTTATATCCGGGGTATTTTGTGCGTGTCTTGTGTCTTTGTGACAAAATAGTCTCGAAATACCTGCCTCACATTCTTGGCTCATAAGAAAACAAAACCAGGGATGCCTGTAGTGCCAAAATGGTTGGTAACACTTGTTGTACCTCGGGTTTGGAATGTATAATATCGAGCATTATGTGTGTTAGTAAAGCATGTCTCCCATTGTGGATTTATACAGTGATCGCACATCTACATATGAAGAGCACATGTACTTTCATTCAGGTGAAACTGGTTTCACCCATGCACAGCGGTCAAATATGCTGGTATTTTGTAAACTGACGACAGTTTACAAGAGTGCTGAGAGTGCGCTGAACAGTAAAACCTGTTTTATGCCAGCACTGATATACAAGATGGCTGAGGCTGACGGACACAGAGAAAGCACCCTTGTTAGCACCATTAGTAATTCTAACCCACAAGGTCAAAGCAATATTTACATTTCTGTTATTCGCCAATTACCTGGAAGCTCCTGTATATTTCCCTGTCCTTCACCTTCACACTTATCAGTCATGCAGGTAAGATGATAACAAAAATATCCCCTAGGAATTTTCTCCAAGAAAATTCATTCAAATAAGAAGACTACAGTTCTGTGAAAAACTAAGTACAGCCCATGATTCAGTAGCTTGCTGAACCACATTCAGCAGAAATAACTTGAATTGTTTTCTGTACAATTTTATCAGTACCTCATCTCTGTGGAGTAATTTGACCCCACTCTTCTTTACAATGTTCCTTCAGTTCATTGAGGTTTGTTTATTCACAGCTTTCTCAAGATCCCATCACAGCCTTTGAATCAGTTTGATGTCTTTACTTTGACCAGGCCAGTGCAGCTGCTTGATTCTTTTAATTTTCAGCCATTGTGTTGTAGATTTGCTGCTGTGCTTGGGATCATTGTCCTGTTGCATGACCCAGTTTTAGCAAACTTTAGTTTCTGGGACAGATGTGTTCACATTCGACTCTACAGCACTTTGTATTTGTGTTGGTATGCCCTTTTGGTTTTCACCGGGCGTGGCACTGGACATTTTCACCAAACATCTCCACTTTGTCTCATCTGTTCAAAGAACAGTATGACAGAGCTCTTGTGGTTTGTTCAGATACAACTTGCAAACCTAAGCTGTGTGGCCACATACTTTTTAAACAAAAAGGGGCTTTCTCCTGGCAACTCTTCCAAACAAGCCAAACTTGCTCCAGAACAACAAACTGCCAAAAAGTCTGCTTTTATAGAGGTGGCCACACTTACTGAGGGTCAGTTAGTCAAGTTCATTTGATTAGCAGCACCTGGCTGCTACTTATCCTCTGGAAGCAGTAAGGGTGTACCTAGGTTTTTTTTATACAACTGCATATAAAAAATAAAGTCTCTCAGCATGGAATAATACTGCACTAATAAAGTTAACACTGACGGAGAAGAAGCCAGAGAAGAAGATAGTGCTGGATTAATATTTAACCATGAACTGTATTCTATAAGAGGAGAATATTAGATTTACACAAGTTGGGAAGGTCTCTTAGAATGACTAAACAACTGCAGATTCCAAGATGAAATTTACAGCTACCCACGTGGACAAGTTAAATGCCTTCTGAAGAAACATTTTATGGTCAGTTGAGACAAAGATTGAGCCTTTAGGTCACAATGACAAGAAGTATGTTTGGAGGAAGAAACGTTAAGCTTTCAAACCTAAGAACACTGCACCATCGATCAAGCATGGTGGTGGTAGCACCATGGTCTGGAGCTGTTTTGCTATAATTGGCACTGGTACAATAAAGAATAATGAAGAACTCCAAAAGTCTTGAAATTCACCTCAAGTCTACAGCAAGATGGTTGGAACTTAGAAATCAAAACTGGTTTATAGAGCAGGCTAACATTAAGCTTCTGGAATGGCCTTCTCAAAGCTCTGGCCTCAACTCTATTGAAAATTTATGGACTATGCTTTAAAGCCACGTCTGTGCCAGGACACCAACCAATAAAAATGAACTCTGGTCAGAATATCGAGGCAGAATTACGCCAAACGCTTGTTGATGGCAACCTGTAAAACACCTTGGAAGGTCTAGGTGAGGTGCAACTTTCTAAGTGGTATTTAACTAAATATCTTTGGGCTTGTATGTATTTATTTGAGCCTGTATCTTTACTTTTGACCCTGTGTGGATTAGAGAAAATCCTAAATTAATTCAAACTCATTAAAAATGTAGGCTGTACAATCATTCCACTCTAGAAAAAGAACAGTTCAAAAAATGATTAAAAGCCTCAAATTACAATAGTATTAATGTTTGTGAGTGTATGAAAACGTCTCACAATGGTAAGTGTTAGACAACTTTTGAAGTGCTGCAGTCGAGTAAAACCCAGCATAAACTACAGCAACAAAAGTGGAAAACCTTAAGTAAAGAACAAATATTTCAAAACTGACCATAAATAAAAACGTAGTTGGTTTTTTGCAAATTGCTAACAAACGCCCAAATACAGATCTTGACTTTGTCAGTAGAATACTCCAGCTGCAGCCAAAGTGAATACAAATTGGTAACTCTACTTGCCACAGATAACTACTTTTCACCCTGCACGTGTGCACACGACAGGTCCGATTTTAAACTAGATCATCATCGACACTCAGTGCATCAGGTTTCACTAAGGGACATTTATTTCTAACCTCAAGACTGTCAGTGATATGCAGCCTTACGCAGCACACAGCCATCTCGTTTCTGTGCCCTTCTCACATTCTCATGCTGCCTCGGGGGTGCCTCCAGTCTGTCTCCCACATATGGAACAATGCAGTGCATTAAAATTCATATGCCTTTCATCTGGAGAGCAGACGCTCAGTATCTCTCCCTACCCGTTGTGCCCGTAATGGAATCCCAAACGCTTGCCTGACTGGTTGTCCTCCACCCCCGAGCCTCTCCAACTCCAAAGGACAGAGGACAGTGGCTTTCCTCACAGTGCTGTCAGTGAAGTACAGAGACACTTTTGTTTTTTGGGGATTGCCAGTAATTTTTTTGCATTGTGACTGGTCTGGCTGGACAGTCATATTTTATTCAACAGCCCAGAGACTCTTTCAGACGACACAAAGTCAGCCACCCATTAATATGTGAAAAGTTCGGGTCATGAGAGCACTGTGGGCGAGCAACATGGCAAGTTTCTCACTTCGTTGTGTCCTCATGGAAGATGTGAGCCAATATTAACAGCACACTTCCAACAAGCAAGAGAAATCTAACATAAACAGACCGCTCTGGAAGCTGAGAAGCAAACTGTGACTGGCTACGCTGAAAAATCCATACAGACTATTTGGTTGCAGCAAGATTGCTGTAACTTTTTCTGCTGGGCTCTTGTGTCTGATTAACATTTCAAATATGTTAAATATAGCACTTGGTACCTGTTATAGCAATGTTACAAATAAAACTGAAAACAGTACATCTATGTTCTAAAAAGGTTACAGTTGATAATGAAACACAATCTCCTTATATCGACTTTGATCAAACATTAGTCAAAAAAGAAAAAAATCTTATTTGGTTATTCTACAATATTACTGCAACACGGCAGAAATGTCCCCATGTGGTTTGGTGATTGTGCAAAAACAGATAAAAGGTGTCACATGACTAGTTAGTACTGCTGCAATCTTCCCAAACTATGACCAAATGGAAGTGGTGGCATTATGTGACATGTCTGTAGGGATTTTATGAGAATTCCAAGAAAATCCAGATTCCATAATAAAGGCAGTGTTTATATATGCACCTTCACACCCTGGTTTAATAGTTTGGTTTGTTCATGCTTTATGATAGGTCATTTTTTCTATCCTTTTATGGCTCTGAATAGCAGAATGCATTTTTTTTGTTTTTAGAAATAATTGCTCTGAAAAATGGGATTCCAGAAAAAAATCTCACAGAGTGCCTGGCAAAAAAAATATCCTAGAAAAACACATACCTAATACATGCAGTGTTTTATTTACAAACTGCATCTTTTAAGAACAAGATTATTTTTGACAGAATAAAATAAATGACTTAGAGTAAATTCTGGAAAACTGTGAAAAGATAATCAAAAACGTGTCTTAGAAATAACCATTTTCTTCTGTGAAAATATATACCTTTATCATAAAATGTAGGCTATGTCTGTAAAGCAATTCATTTGCATTCATTTACCCATAGATAAGCCAAGGTAATAATGTCTGAGATTAATAAAAAGATTAATAAAAAGCAGTACAGGAACTGCATTGATTCCAATCAAAGATGTTTCCTATAAGCAAATGGTTGGCTTGAAACACAAATGTTAAACTATAGTATAGATGCACTATGTAGCTGCTAAAAGAGATTTGGTGCTGTTCCAACGTCCTGCTATTTTTTTCTCTCTTTTTTTTTTTTTTTTTTTACAAAATGTACATTATACATATATATATGCAAGCTGGCACCGTATTACAAATGTGATGTTTTGCAAACAGTATATAACTATAGTTATATATAATGTATAGTTCTTTTTTTAAACAAAAAAACAGATCAACTTTGCATGTGAGCTTACTTAAAAGATTGACAAAGGCTTGCTCTGCTTGTGTATTTGCTGTGTTCTACTTCCTGTGCTGATTGCCTTCTATATTGTGCATACACTCTGGTCATGATCTGGCATTTAACTTAAAAAAGAAAAAGAAATTAAAAAGAATATAAATCTATGAAAAAGCCCATAAAAGTGGGCTTTTAACTATAAAAACCTACAAAGACTAGGAGAAGTACTACGTGGGAGCCTTCCAAAATGCTCCCAAGAACAAAGTTCTTGTCCTCTGTTGATGAAGTTCCAGGTTTCTGCTGGGATGCAGTGATAAACAGTGTATGTCTCACTGTTGCACTCCTGCCACTTTTACTCCACAGTCTCCCAACAGTCTTTAACAGGCAAATCAGTTTATCCGAAACATCCTGCGCTTGAAGAAGAGACTCACTCCATCCTTCTCGGCCACATTTTGAGCTGGAGGCATTTTCTGGTTTTCAAAAGTTGGACTTTTTTTTTTGTAACCAAGCATGTTAAAGGCTTTCATCTGCAGGCCTGCTGCACTTGATTGATTAGCTCGCCAAAGCGATCAAAGAGCCCCTCTACCCAAGCCCCGTTTTGCAGACACTTCTGCACAGTCTCCTCCTGCCCCAGGTCCCCTGCCTGCACCTGCAGAGATGCAATCTGAAGGACAACACCACAAACAGAGCATAAAATACAATTAATTCAAATAAATTCCATGTGGAAGTATGCAAGTGATGTTAAATCTGCAAAATAATATTTACAGAACTCACAATAAAATCTAAAACTAAACAAAACAGCTTAACGCATTCAGTAGAAACTAGACACATTGTCTTACCTCATCCTTACACATGAGGTATGTGTGGTACTTGTAGTGCTGCAAAGAATGGTATAGAGAAAACCACTGAGTTTTCTGCTGGTCTACTGTATACTCCTAAAAAAAGGAAACATAATAAAAATTTTTTGAATAATTAGTATATTTCATTTTTTTATATTAGTCAAACAGCATGAGAGCAGGAGGTAGTTGCTTCAGTGCTCAGCAAAGCTAAAGACATGTAGATTGACAAACGGTGAACCTGCGCCCTCTTATGGACAGACATTAGAAGTACAATTACCTGAGGCATAGTGTTAGGGCTCTTCTGGGGTTTCATAGTCTTCTTGTTGTAGGCACGTCCACTGAGACGTACCTTGAAGGCTGGCGTTTCCCCATCCTTCTTCAGTTCAGTCACCACTGAGATCTCTGGGAAGCTGTCTAGTGCTGTCTAAAGAACACAAGTTAATTAGGTTCACACAGTGCAGTAAAGATCCTTTAATGCTTATTTTCCTTTTGCAATGAAAGTAGATCTAGAACGCATATTCAAAACTTTTGAAGTAAAACATTTGCATTTTGCCATTACTATCTTACTCATGCGAAACCAGAAGTGAAGCCAGAGGAGGGTTTCCGACAGTGAAACTAATGAGTCAACATGCTCATTGGCTACCAACTGATGACTGACTGGGATCATTGTCATACTGAAAACATGAAGATGTTACACATCATACAATTATATGGTGGATCAAAAACTAATGCTACTTTTCTGTGTTCATAATTCCAAAAAAATTTAAAGGATCACCACGACCACTTGCTGAAATGCTGTCCGAAATCATGACAGTGCCTCCACCACGTTTTATAGATTGCTGTTGACCTGGGAGGTCAAACTCATTTTATATTGCAGGCCACAAACAGCCCACTTTAGATCTTATGTGGGCCAGACTGGTGAAATTCCAATTTATGTTAATGTAAAAAGTTTAAATATGCATTTAATCAATGAGATGTCTTAATATAAGACAAAAAAGTGCAATTTCAACATGATGTCTCAGTTTTCCCTACATGGTAAAGAAATGCTACTGTAGTAAATGAAAGAAATCTGACAGCATGACTCAGCTTAGATTGTAAGATGTGCGAAATGACAGAATTCTAAAATTGAATTACTTTGGTGTACTGTGAATGGCCATGAAGGAGAGCTTTATGGGTAAGAAAAGCTGTAAAATGACAAAAAATTATGCCCTCATTCACATTTTCCAAAGTCAACCAACAGGTCCAAATTTGGCTCCCGGGCCTTATATTTGACACCCTTACTACAGACACTGTTAAACTGTTGTTTTGATGAGTCTGTGTCAGGACTTTGCTGGATTTGTTTTTCCTTTTCTTAAGGACATGAGTTTCACTGGTCCACTTTCTTCTAATTTCTTTAAATGTCGATTATACCGTATTCTAAGATATGCCAATTTTTCAGCCAGTAGCTCTTCAGGAATCACCTTCTAGGCTTGTCAAACTGCACAATCTGTGACATTTGCCATAGATTCAACTAACGAATTTGGATAAATGTATCTTTTTTGGGATAGTCAGCCAGTACCAAGGTGCCTGAAAACACAAATTAAAACTGGTTATTTGCTAAGTTGTGTGTTATGTGCAGATACAACACCGGTTCCTCCCTTGAGTTAGGTATATTCTTGAATGATTCATAGGGCAGTGTTACATGTCTTAAACAAACAAAAGAAACATTCTTCTAAAAACGGTTAGGCACCAGTGCTGGACTGTAATGAAATGAGGGGTGGCTCGCGACCTTTGCATAGTACGGTACACATCCACCATTTTTACCGCCCATGGGACTAGAACACAAATCGACCCTAAAAAAATGTATTATGTTCTTCTGGATATTTTGGGGGATTTCCTTACCTTGCGTATGCATCAAGACAACACAAATCTACATTTATGTGCAGCTTCATTTCCACACTCACCTTCAACACCTGCTCTATGTGTAGTTTGTGAAGTAAACGTTTTCTGTTGTCAGTGATCATTCCATCTACTCTTTTCATATGTGGCAGCAGCAATTCATCTGAAACGGATGAGACAAAAAACAAGTCAGCATGAGGGATCCTAAACTGTTAAGCCAATCTAACTAAGAACAATTCCTCTGTATCCAAAAAGTATCTTGCTCACCATTTGCCCTTTCAAGTGCTGTCATTACATCTTCATCTAAGGCAATACTGATAAGCAGTTCCACGAAGCTCCTGAATGTCTCTTTCATGGTTCGTGTGTTGAGTAATCGGGAAGCAAACGGTAGCGGAGGGTTTAAGTCTGAGTGTGTATGGGAGAGAGATAAAACACACAGGAGGCATCGAAGGGCAGTGAGAGTGTGACAAAATCTAGACAACAAACTAGATTTCCTTAAAAACTTAAACATGTTCTTTACCATCCTCTTCGCCTCCTTCTTCTGCAGATGATCCAGAGGCAGTAGGTGAAAACTCCTCCTTCCATTTCCTCCTCTTTTTTGGTGGAGGCTCTGCTCTTGGCTTAAGTTGTTTGGGTCTGGACTTTTGGTTTTGGAAAACTGTAGGAGTGGCTGTCAAGCCCAGCAAAGTTTTCACCTGAAAACCCCTGTGTGACAAAAAAAAAAGCTGTGATAACTCTATAATTCTAAAAATCTATTATGAATTATAGGAGCCAGTAGTCTACACTTACCTTAGTGAGTTCATGGGTTTGCAGCGTGGCTTCTGACTACAAACTCGTACATATTCCCTTTTGTTAACTGTATCCAAAAATTTCACATACACCCTCTGGTACATGGTCTTGGCATCACCAAAGTACCCAAGATACTAAATAGACAAGAAGAAAATGTTAGTTGACAAAACTAATTTGTATAATCAAACTATATATGCATAGTCTACTTACACTGTTTGTAGCTGAGAAGACTCTCTTTCCATCCCTCAGCTCAGGCACAAATTTCTGCAGCAGAGCCTTCTGTACCTTCCAGATGGCTGGAGGCTCACTGCCTGCTTTCATTGTCAACTGCACAGAGAAACATAGCACAATGCAGAATAGGCTTCAGTATATGGAAGCAGTTGTTTTTAGTCTATCACTTACAATTGAAGAGGAATTAAATTAGGTTGCACTGCATTGCATCAAGGCTTAGTTTTGAAATGCCAGTGTTATATTATAAACATTCTGACCTGTGCTACACTTTCAATTTTGCCCATATCAAGTGTTACAAGCATTCATTTCACTTCCCGTACCTTTAGGTTTTCGATATCCTCATTCCTGACAACAAACTCGTCTCTCTCACGATACATTCCTTCTCCTCCGCTGTCCGACAGCTCCTCATCAGTGAGTCCTGCCATGGCCACACTCTTTAAAGGCATAGCCAACTGGCCAGGTGGTGTCTCTTTGGACTCCTCTGTTGCTGCAAAAACAGTCTTTCCTGAGGCTGCGTTTGTTGTCTGTGCAGGAGTGGGTACCTGCAGCACACAGGATGTCACGGGAGGCGCACTATCTGTGACAGTGTGGGGCATGCTGGGAACCTCTTCTGGCTTCAACATCGAACCTTGAAACTGATTCTCTGAAGAAGCACAAATTCACAGCCACAGACAGAAAAAGGAAAATGAATAAAGTTCAATGTTCACTGTCCTGTATTTAGGCAAACAATATTTCTGTCTCAAGAATGAGATACACACTGTTACAGAGTGTCAATGTTTTACAGGTTTCTATAACAATATACAGGAATAAATACAAATGGGATCCAACTAACCTAGTTGCTGGTTTTAAACATCAGTTTAATTTGGTTGTTTTTTTCTTTACTATCGCTTCATTAGCATTAATACCCTGGCATTTTTGGGCACAGTTCTTGCGTCGATACTTATTTACTGAGCATGTACCATATGTTACAGAGTGTGATTACCTGTCCTAGTTTTCCGATCAGAAGATTCATCCAGAGCTGAGAGAGCTGAGCTGATGCTGTTCCTCAGAGCCTGGTTCTTTCCAGTGTTCTCTTCTTCATCAGAGCTGAATGATGGCAGGGTCTCCAAGTTCTTCTGTAGATCTTCATCAAGACGTTTCTGCTGGGAGTTTACTGCTGGACTGTCCTGGGGAATTAAGGGTGTGGGCAACGTTGGCAGTTTCGGGGGCAAAGCTGGCATAGTACACTGTTTGGATGAGGTACAAGCCTTTCTAGGGCGATTAATTGTTCGTGTTGGACTTGGAGAATATTGCTGTTTGGGCCCAGACTTGATAAAGTCTAGGAAGGAGCCAATAAAGCCAGTTTTGACTTCTGGTTGTTTCTCTTCCACCTCACGAATCTTTTGCCTGATTCTCTCCTGCTGTGGACAACCATCATATAAACTGTGTGCCGCAGATGGTGAGCTCACATCACTACCCCTCGAGTTTTGCCGCTTGGTCTGCCCACTACGTTTGGCTGGTCTGGCCAGTCCACCATCCTCTTCATGACTGCCTGTTTTAGTCAATGACTTAGAGCGAGCCTTCTTTTTGGTGAAGTCCTCACCATTTGGACTTTCCATGAGTCCATCATCAGTTTTAATACACTTTGCATTCCCTTGAATTCTATTCTGGGGACCTGAGGAGTCATATACCTGCCCAGCTGAGTGATAGTTATTGTCAGAGCACCTTATGTCTCCATTTGCATGAAGCTCATTATTGTTGTTGTGGGTACCAGATCCACCCTGACAGTCTGTTGCCATCTGTGGTCCGTTTAATGTCATGGTGATGGTTTGGGAGATAGTGTTAGTGATAACTGGCTGTTGTGCTGAAGAGAAACTAGGTGACATGTGTCTTAAATCAACAGTCTGGAAGTGACCTTTGGAATCAATAGGGCTTGCCATCACTGCCATATCAGCCGCCGCAGAGGATGTAGCTTTGACAAAGTCTTGTGGTGACACGCCACAGGCAGCTACTGTGGCAGCAAGGATGTCATCAACATTTGACAAAATATTCCTGTCATCTGGAAGCAGAATAGAGTCAGAGAAACAAATAGAGTTGACAGCAAAGTGGTTTTTGGCATCACTTGACTGCTGATTTGTCAACTGGCTGTAGTGATGTTTAGAAGTAGGACATTCTGAGCTTGGTTCAGACACTACTGTGCCCTGCTGACTCTGGGTTTCTGTAACACTTGGATCCAGCAGGTCTCGATCCATCTGAAGATACTGGACATGAACAGGGCCAAGGCCTTGTCCCGATTGAATAGCTTGCACTGGAATCACCTTTGATGTGTTCTGACTATTATTCAAAAGTGGCTGCTGGAGCAAAATTACTTGATTGGTCTCAGGATGAACCTGAGCACTGGGAATAGCAATAAACTGGGTGTGGGCTGCTAAAGCCTGAGTCTGGTTATGGTTCTGTTGATTCTGTTGCTGTGCCTCAGCAGATTCAAGTTGGAGAGGATGCTGCTTGAGCGGCTCTGAGCACAGGGGTATATGTGAGGATTCAATGGTGGAGTCCGTAGTTTTTGTGTTAGAAGTTTCATGACCATTGGCACTAGTTAAATGAATGTGCTGTTGGCTTAGAGAACCCATTCTTTCATCCTTTACCGGCACTGTATTTACATGACGTAGTCCCATAATCTGGTCATCAGAACGTGAACTGCTTCGAATAACACTCTGTGCTTTAGGGTGATCATCCATTTTTGAAACAACGTAGATGACATTGTTATGCGAAACTATACTGTTACATGTTATGGAGGCCTCCACGGAGACCTGCCGCAGAGCCTCGAGGCTTTGGAGAGGCACCTCTTCAAGTTTTTGTTTGCCATATGTTGGCTTTATGTCCTGCATTGAGGATATGTTATTTTGTAAGGCTTGAGCCGCTAAAGAGTAGGTAGGCAAAGGTGCAGACAAAACATATGTGTTGGGTTGTGAGTGCTGCTGGTGGGACAGAGTGTCGTGTGTTTTGCCTCCCACGGAGGCCTGCATGAGGGTGTAGTCCACTGTAGATGATGTGGGCAGGCTCTGTACACATGTGGGTGGGAAAGAAGAGTTAAGGGATTCTCCTGTGATAAAGCTTTGAGACTGGGTCACTGAATTCTGCACCTGTGATTGAGAAGTATAAGTCACATTTGAGGCACCCTGCGAGTGGGATGTGGGATAGCTCTCAGACAGATTTCCTTGACACAAGCTCTGTACTTGGGCTCCATACTGGATGCCCTGCTCTTGGTTCAGCCCAGGAGTAGATGAGTAAACAAGAGACTGACTAATAGATGCCACATTGTCAGACTGGCTGGAGAGTGAAGGGAGAGTCTCATAAAGGGAGGAGAGTTTGTCTGAAGTGGAATTAGAGGCTTGTGACTGTGTATGAGGTGTGATATAAGTTTGAGATAAATTGTTGGAAATTAGGCTAGACAGCTGGACTGCCTCTTGGTTAATAATCACAGAGTTTTGCTTCAGTCCAGGGGAGGAATAACGCTCAGGAGACCCCGCTGACAGGTTCTGAGAGTGCATCTCTTCATTTCCTGCAGGCTGTGGAGCTAGTTTGGAAGAACATTCAGTTGTCTTCTGCAGCGAAGTGGATGAATATACTTGTGTTGTACAATCTGTTTTGGGTTGTAGGGAACCACTGACTCCTTGAGAGGAATCTGCTCCTGTGGAGGGGTTGCAGGACACGGAGGGCTGATGGGATGGTTCCTGCTGGTAGGATACATCTGCTTCGCTGCCTGAACCGAAATATCCCTGTAAGGACTGCTCCGAACTAGGTAACTGCTCTGAGGCTATATGGATACTAGAAGGCCTCTGGTGGTGTTTGATCACACTACATTCACGCTGAAGGGCTCTTTCAATAGAGCCTGAGAAAACTGTAGCCCCAAATGGCTGAGGCGCACCATGAGTGGCAGATAGGGCAGAAGGTAAGAGGCTGAACTGGGGCTGCAGGAGGTGAGGTGCAGACTCTTGGGCTGAGCGGTAAGTGGAGGACTGTACAGGGAGAGCTGAGCCCAGAGCAGAGGCAGAAAGATGATTGAAGGCCAAGGCAGTGGGAAGCACAGTCTGGTTAGACTTAAGATGCAGGAGGGGATCATGGTGGGAAAACAGGCCATTGGTAGAAGTGCTAAAGGCAGGATCCTGGAGAGTCAGGGAAGGGTTGGTGGCATAACTCCTGGTAGGATAGGCACCTGTGTGCTGACAGGATGAAAGCGCAGGTGTAGAGGGGAAAGTAGCTGTAGAAGGCAGGGCACCAGTCAAATATAGTTCTGTAGTCGAGGAGTTGGCACCTGCATGGAAACCACACACACACAGAACATAAGTACAAGCATTTTACACAAGCAATATTTTCATAATAAACAAAATTCATGTGCAAAAGGTAATACAAAATCTGAAATGCCAACATCCCCCAACAGATTTCATTTTAATCATACTCAGCCTTTGGACCATAGGTACACAGTGCAAGGTCTCTACTAGCATATATTAACAAAGACCTGGCAGGGTGCTAGAACAGTAATATAGTGGTGGCCAGTGGTTGAATTGCAACAGGAAGAAGGCATTAAAATGTTATCAGCCCTTTTCCATAAACATCAAACGCTTACACAGGTCCTCAGCAATACACTCAGTGTTTGAGAAAAGTGAAGAACAGACATACATACAAACATTGTTTGCTCTATTAGTGAGATGAATTGAGAAACAGAGCTGGACAAATATTTTGTATCCATGCAAATTTTCCTTGATTCAGAAAAAAAGATGCTAAAGGTAATTTATAAAGTGTGTCATCACATATATCAATTTGTCTACCAAAGCAGATCAGAGAGCATTACAATACCCTATCTGTAGCACTTGTATACGTGTAACAATGTAGCCAGCAGAATTGATGGTGGTGCAAAGTCAAGTAGTGTCCTAAGCTTCTAAGCAATTTGTGGAATAGTGACAAATTGATGGACACATGCTTACAGAGTGCATTTAGGTCCCACCCAAATTGGAGAAAAAAAAATTGTGCAATTGTTTCTATTGACTTTACATTGCACAAAAGGGCCTCCTTGTGAGATCCACCTGCTAGCACTGAACTGAAAAATACCTAAAAGCGGCTGTGTAGCATGCACTACCAACAGGGCAAAGAATGCAGAACTGAGTTTTTATAAGCTGAAGAACTACAAAACTTTGAAACTGAGCTTTTTATAAGACAAAAATGGATACTGTCAATAAGACTTGAAGCACTATGAGCAAGAATAATGGGAAAATGGAAAGATCCTGACACTCTGCATGGCTATCTATGCAGCATGCGTTTTGTCATGGATAAGTTAAAAGCGAAGAGTAATGTTACTGCGCTTGCATGTGCCTTATCAGATTACAGCAGCTTACAAATATAGACAACGTTCAGTTTCTAACAGCTAATGTTGCTAAAACAATCCCTACACATAGTGAAACCAAATATTTTTAGCTAGTAAGAGTAGTTTTTTCACCGTTCCAACGTTTGGTTGCACACTTTAGGGTCTAAATTTTTCCCCATCTCGTGGGCATGGTTTTCAGAGTATGGCGTGTTACACTCTCTCTATACTTAATGATTTCTTCTTTAAATAAAATAACTAAGATTGAAAGATTGATGTGTTCTCACCAGCAGGCCATGATGGGGGTCTATAAGGAGAAAGCAATGAGGCACTAACAGGACCAGCCTGAAGGCTTCTCGACTCCATGGCTGAAAGGAAGCTCATGATTGAGGTCTCTGGAGTACTACTGTTTGACTCTAGTGCTCCTGACATTCAAAAGAGGAAGAGAAAGATGCGTCTGTGCTTAAACCAAAACTTTCTGCATGAATACATATTACCTGGTAAAACTGGTCACTTTAAAACAATATTTCATTATAATGCCATAACTCACCTGTTGCAACAGGAATATGTGATGTAGTGTACGTGGGAAGCTGGTGTGTCGTAGTGTAGCTTTGCCGCTGGAGGAGCTCGGCATCAAGGTATGTTGCACCGTAACTGGGGCTGCATATACAAACAAATGTAGAGGATTCATTAGAACTATCATCTCTACAAACAGCAGCGCACAACCAAGTCAAATATGAATATATAGAGTGGATTAAAATAAGGATTTATAGTTTTTTCTTCTTGAAACAGTTATAATAAAGTTGCCACTCTTATTCACAAATTAACATTAAACACTGACAAAGTTATGACATGCTGTGACTGATGGAGTCCTGCCAAGATGGCTGCAATACAATTGCTAAATTTATCTCCCTGATCAAGGTTTACTCGGCTGGCTAATCAGGCTGGCATGAGAGACAATGGTCAAAAATATCCTGATATATATTCCTTTTAGAAATGATTGGGACTGCTGTGCTCAAGGAAACACTGAAACTGTTATACTCGTAGTCTGATTTATACACAGCTCTACACCATCTTAACTATGCAAAAAGTGAAGATGTACGAATATTTCTAAAGTAACTGTGAATTACTCTTCATGCACAGCAAGCAAGATCAAGTATTCAGTCTGTAAAGTTTGGCCAGTTTATTGTCGACAAATTCAGTAGACTCACTTTCTCTGCAGAGGAAGAAAACTGCAGCTCCCTGTATTATAGTTATAACAAAACATAGCAACCCAAGTTGTGTATGTGTCATGTAAAGTAAACAATACCAATCACCAGTGTGGTAAAACTGTCCAAAAGATTTCTTGGATGAATGTACTATTGTTTCAAGGGTTCTCGTGGCTATTTGTCTGTTACGGAAAAATGCTAGTCCGAGAGGCCACCGCAAATGCTAACAACAATTATATAACAATACAGGACACTGATTTGTCAAAATTTGTTTGCCTGGGAATGTCATTTGACATTTTGCAGTATAACATGAGGCACTTCATTCTTTAGCAACTATTTTGGCTAAGTGAGTAAGGCATTTATATATTGTAAACATTTGGATGGTGTGAAACTTTGGATGTAAAAATGGTGTGAAAAGTCATCAATAAATAGACCGGTCAAGTCACTTTTATCCATCTTTTTTGGGGAGATGTTTATTTAAAATCTGACGTATGACATTTTTGCTCTCCAGCTAATCAGATGCAGTTTGGCTTGAGCTAAACTGCTGCCTTAAAGGTAAATACTGGTGGATGAAGCAAACTAAGGAGGGTCTCTTCCCTCCTCTGTTCCTTTCAACAGTTGCACACACCAGATTCTTTCCCTACTCATCTTTGCTAGTTTCTTTTTACACTTTAGAATCGATAACAACAAGTGCAACACACAACATGCTAAATACCATGTTACTCTGATGAGTTAGATTTCAGAATGGAAACATCACTGCTAATCAGCAGCCACTATCTTATGTTATTTAGGTCATAAAATAAGACAAACTGGTGTAATCTTACATTTTCTGAAGCAGACATCAGCCACAATAATTTACTTCATTATTTATCATAGCCACTTGATTTTCATAATTATTACATTTTTTGCCTTTCAGCACATGACAGAGTTGTTGTTTTTTTACAGTCTAACTTATACTCTTTGTTTATCTGTTCTACAAAGACTGTTACTTTTGTTCCGCTTGTGAGAACAATGTGGCTTATTTGTACCAGATAAAACAATGTTGCCATGAAGGATGGCCCCTGTTTATAGCAAATTAGAACAAACTATAACACATCAGTCATAAGTCACGAACTAAGACCTCAACAGATTTTGCAAGTTCTGTGGTTACACGGACTATATATAACGAAGGACCTCAAGCTTTCATTACTAGAACAAAAGCACAGATTTACAAAAATGTAGACATGTCGCCACAGCAAACAAAATTACTAATTTTAAGTGTTGTAACTGTTATATAGTAACTAGCTTCGGTTGCTAGTTATCTCTCTTGTTTTACCTTTGACGAGCACCTGTGGTTGAAGAAAGCAACGATTAAATGCTACTTTAGGATACCTAGATGACCAACTTATTTTAGAGATATAAAGCAATTATCTTGAGTAGTTTGTGTTCACTGACTCTGTGTGTGCTCATGTTGAAAGCACGATATGCTAGCAAAAATTAGCAAGGTGGGAAAAAAGTAACATACGGCTAAGAAACCACTGACAAGTCAGCGTCTGTGACATTTAACCATTTCCCCCAGTGTTCCCGACAACCTCAAGGACCTCTGCACTTTTCTTCAAAAGCAAAGCTAGGCCCTCCATCACCGAAATTTCCTTCGGAAGGTGACCCGCCCTCTCCTTCATCTTTTACCTTGGCTTGATAGTAGCTGAGCCGCGGTCATAGGCCCACGAAGCTACGGTCTGTGCTGGTGGAGCCAGCGCGTCCGCAAAGCTGGAGCTCGGGTAGTTCCTGTCCATCATCCGGTGAAAGATTCACTTCCCCAGCAGAGCTTCGTGGAGCAGCGGACACACATCGTAGCAGCCCGGGACCCACCGACCGAGGCAAGTCCCGTCAATGCAATTTACAGCCCACAGAAAAAAACAGCGTCAAGCTGCTATCATGTGGAAAAAAGTATCACCGGGTGATTTCGTTATTTTTTTGTTCATCTCCCGTCACGTAAAGTTAGTCTGCCACGAGACTTCTCTAAGGCACTGACGCTTGGCTGCAGCTAGCTGGCTAACTGAAACTTCTCACATTAGAAATGAGTTGCAGTGTCACGCTAGAAGCAAACTTCTCCGTCAAGCCACGGTATCGACTTCACGAGCAGATGTATCGAAGCGAGATGTTGTACCGACGGTTCGCTTCACCACGCGAAAAAAGTCACGTGACCACCAGGCGAACCCTAAAGCTGGTACCAGTGCAGCGGCGCTGCCTTTGAATGAAGGGTGATCCTACCGGTCTGCCACAGCGAGTTGTGAACTCTGTTCTCCCTGAACTAAAACAAGTGTTCAAGCATCTGGCTACCTGAGCTTTGACCTTCTGTTTAATAGCAGCAGCATGCACAAAGTGCTATGATTTCTTTACTTCAGAGAATGCTAGCTGAACTTATGTTCATTTCCTCATTTACCCTAACCACAAAATATCCATGACCATTATCAGTGTTAAATCTAGCTTCCCAATCATTTACATGATGTGGTCTTTATTCTTACCTGATTTTGTTCTTCACAAGTACAAATATACACAAAATAGTCTGGTCAATAGATGGGTGGTACTATAAATAAAATAAGATAAAAAATAATGTAAAAAAATATAACAGAAATGTAATTTTCAGCTGAATTTTTTTGTTATACATTCATAGGTGGTTTAGTTTTAATTTAAATGTATTTAACTTTTTTATATTTTAAAGCTAGGTTGATAATTAATTTGTTATTTTGCATAAATTAACCCCCCCCCCCCCCCCCCCCCCTCGTCCCCTTCCAAAGCTATAACATCAAAACACGTAACTGGTCAGCTGCTATGTTGATCCTGGACGAACATTATTACACCAACATATAACACCAGCGATAACAGATACGTCTGATATCGCCTCATTGCTCAGGAGCTGTGGGTCAAGCTGCAGCTGTTCATGTCTGCATGTTTGTTTGGTGTGTGTGAGTGTGAGAGAGTGAAAAAACTGTATTAACCTCTCTGACTGAACAATCAGCTCATTTATTGGAAACAGAACGCATGTAAGGCGCTCCAAAATCTAAAACTGCTGTAAATCCCTCATTATTTGCCTTGGATGGCTGTCTAAATTACACTGGTAAGTCACTGAATGTGCAAAAATCAAGTTAAATAAGACATAACCAAAGATTTATGCTAGTATCCTGTGCTATTCTGAATACCAACGGTTTGAAGCTATACTACAACAAATGTCCAAGGTGGGGAGTTTTGAATAATTTTTTTTTTAGTAAGTAACACCGATTCTATGTTAGTGACAGGAATTCATCGTGTATGTCCCAAGTCTGATCTGTGTAGATTCAGAGAGACTTTTCTCCTGGGAGGGAACAGCATAAACAGAGTGCTGATAAAGGAAAGAAAGCCATATTGAGCAATAGATAATAAAATAAAATGATACTGACGTATCCATCATCGTTCATAATACTGATTTACACCCTAAATATATCCACTGAAACAGCAACACATAAAATAGCTCCTAACATCTACTGCAAGGCAACTTGGTATAACAGCCATGGGCTCCTGCAACTGCTGTTTTCATGTCACAAAGTCATACACAGACACACACACCAAAAGACAAGTCCAAGTTAATTAAAATAGCAATTTTAATTCAAAAGGAATATAAAAGACTTCCATTTCAAATACTTCTGCATCAGATCAGCTTTAACATAGCTATATCAATAAATTCTCAAAATATGTTTATACAAATTTTTTAATCTTTGAACCAGGAAGTCCCTTGAGATTAAAATCTTTTTTTTTCTTTTTTTTTTTTAAGGGAGACCTGGAAAGAAAAGATTCTGAAATCCATTCAGAGGAAAAGGTGGCTCTGTGAAACCCCTCAGCCCTTGCAATAATTTACAGGGACACAATGAGTGTGAGATCCTTATCAAAACTGCAGTTAAGTAGCTGACGTCATTTCACTCAAATTAATTAAATGTTCTAGATAAATAGAAATATTTTGCGAAGCCTGTGCTTCCACATATCTGTATTGCATTAAAATATATCACAATGTAGATGAAAAAATAAAACAATAAATTCACATTGGAGAGAACAGTCATTAGTTCAAACATGCAGATGTTTTTTTGACATATTGTAAAACAGCAAAAATATCTGCCTATGTTTACAAAAACAATGAAAATATGCAGTGAATATTAAAGGTATGCTGGAAGACCAGTGCATTAAATACACAGGTAGTATTTGTAAAAGTATTTTCCAGTTACGTCAACATTACCATCAGACAAGTACAAGCAGTATTGCAGGTTTTCCTTCTGAAGGAGCGACAGCTGTATGAAGCTGCATAACTACACAAATCAGTCCGTCTCTGTTTAATTACAGTTGATACTGTATAATAAAACATCTTCCTGATCTTGCTCTCAGTGTCACTATACATGCTGTGTACAAAGCAGCTCTTCCTTCATTTTCATCTTGATAAAAAAGCAGCAAAGTCGATAAAATATTTTTAGAAAGCTTATTCATCACGAGATTTCAGTTACATTACAAAGAATAATCAAATGTTTGGCACTAGGAGATCAAGAAGGTGGAACAAGAAAAATATTTAAGATTATGCTGCTAAAGAAAAGACTACCCAAACAGACCAGGAAAAAAATAAATATAAAAGAGGAAAAAGGGAGGCTAATCAAGGAAAGTTAGTATTTTGTGATATTTGACAAATTGATACATCATAATTGCACAGTTTAGGTGTTAGCTGTTAATTGTCCTCTCACAGATGTGCACACGTGTTGTACTGAAAGCCTACTGCCGAGTACTCCCAGTTCGTGAGCTAAAAGAAAGAGAAAAGGTATCTTTAAAAACAATAACAACAAAAAAAACCCCGCATAAAACTGCATCATGGACTGCAACAAAAGCACAAACATGCACGTACCCAGGATAAGGAGGAGGTGGGGCGTCATGTGGCCCATTTCTCGCGATTGCCTGTTCATAGGAAGGAAGCCCGGGTGGGTCGTCGGAGGGAGGCACAGGGTGCAGGGAGACCTCCTCTAGCCTTCGCATTATTAGAGAAGCATTACTCCTCCTCTGGCGCACCCTAATGGAACTGTGAGGAGCATAGTGGTCATTCACTTGTGACGTACTTCAACCTCAAAGTGCAAGTATCAAAGGTGAAAGTCATCTTTGTTCTTGTTATATAACCGTGCACAATGAAATACATTTGTAAATGTTACATTTGGTGTAGCAAAAAGGGGTAACAGAAGAGCAGCACTATTTAAAACTCAATGAGTGCAAAGAAAAATACACATTCAGAGTACTTCAGACTCTTTCATAATCATGGTAAACTGAATGGGTTATTGCATTTATTTTTGGGTTATGAAAAATATTACAAGTTATTTCTATTTATTCTGCTTTCATCAGATTTGAGAAATTGACACATAATTTATGCATTGTTTTACTTTTTAGAAATAATGACTAAAGAAGAAAATAATTGGCAGAATAATGCTCATAAACAGGTGAAAAAGACATACTGGGACAGTGTCACAAATTCTTCTCACTTACCTTGCATGGCTTAAGTTACCCTTCCATCTGCGCTGACACAAAAGCCATACAATGATGCCAAAGATAACAATGGCCACTCCACCAGCAATGAGTCCCACCAAAAGAGCTACCACATCAACACGTGAAGAGCGGCCACCCTTATCTATGAATCATCACAAACCACAGAGGAAGTGTCAAACTTGTTTCATGATGGCAGTGCAAGTTATTACCAAGTAGACAACCATCATTTCATTTACATCTGATATATCTGATAGGTGAATAATAAAGGGTAGGTGGCATAGTTAACGTACATCATTACAAAGCTTTTGAGCGATCACCGGTATCTTGTGATGAAGCATTTCTAATGAGCGGGATTGATCTTTTCCTTGCTACCATTATGACGACATGATGGGATCAATGAATGACTTGGTGAGTAGAAAGAAATATATACAACATTTGAGTTATATTTGAGTTATATATATACAAATATATATAACTCAAATGTCATAACTTCTTTGAGCAACAATTAATTGTTAGCCCAGCACCTAATATAGGTACTTTTGGCTGGGTTGCTACAGTGGATGAAGCTGTGTGTTAGATTTGGAGCAGATCTCAGACTGTATCCCCTCCCTGACATAATCGTTCCAACTATTCCAGCTTCAAACTAGCACAAGGATCATACTCGCGTGTGACCTCCTGAGGGTGTTTTTGTACTGCATCCCCTCCCGACCTCAAACAGGGAATCTTTTGCATGTGAGGCCTAGCACTAATTTGTCACTAATCTGTAAACTGAATACAAAAAAAGTCTAAATTACTAATTGGATGGAAAGAGGACTGATGAATTGGAATTCAGTTTGACTGATTTAACGTATATAATCTGTACTTTCACATTTACCATGCATTCATTGGTGTGTGGTGAAACAGGTTTTACACAAACAACAACAACAACTACAGTCAAGTCAGAGTTTCATCAACAAACTTCCTGGATGACACATTTTATATAAACTCGAAGTATTTCTTATTCCCCTCTTACCTGCAGTGTATTCTTTCCAAAATCTATCCTGAAAAAACAAACCAACAAACAAAAAGATTAATCAACATGGCAATCCCTCTTAATTGTTAATTAATGATTCCACCCATCAGCATCACTTAACTGTATCTGGGATGTTTTCAAACACCTCCCTTGCTTCCTCATAATTACAGACTTCTTCAATACACTCCCTTTCCAAGTTTCCAGGTACGAACATTTCAAAATCAAACCGGTTAAACAGCAGGTGGCGACCCAGGAAAGAATTTGCGTGCCCCTCATCTACAAACACTGGGCGGATCCAAAGAGATTATTTCCAGGAAAGCTACAATATCGGGATGTATACAGGGTAACACGAACTTTTAAGAATTAAATTATTAAAATAAAGTATGATAAAAATTTTACCTTGGTCTTGTGATTCTTCATTTTCGGAAGGTAACTGCCCCACAAAGGCCAGATCTCCACAGGTGAAAAATTGAAAAAGAACAAACAGATGAAGCAACATTGCCATGAGCGCACCTGCGCACTGACAATCGCGCGACATTAACTAAGAGTACAGAAGGCAGACGATAACCAACAGCGACCCTGCTTCTGGAAAATACTGTGTGCGCACTTTAACGACAAATCACAATATTTCCGTCCTCTACATTATGCTACACAAAGACGAACAGAGCTCAGCGTCAACAAAACGAAAGCAGTCCAAAGGAGCGTCCGGTGTTCCAGGCAGGAAACGTTCGGTGATATTCACAAACACCGGCTGAGTTTGCCGAGTTCCTCCGGCGAAAGAAAAAATGACATCATTATTTGTGGTAAAAATACGATCATTTGAATGATCAATTCGTCTCAAAGCAGATTAAGAAAGTTCCGGTTAAAAAAAAGGACTTGTTTACTCAAAACAGATGTGTCGTCAGCTACTCTCGCACTGCCTGCGCTAGCGAGCTATCTCTCACGTTTACCTGGGCAGACTCGACCAATCAATCACGTTTACCTGAACTGTATGACAAATATGTACAAAAGTGAACGCTAGGTGGCAGCTGAAGCCAGGAAAGTTAACTTTACACAGGAAAGGATTGAAAAAGTTCTATATGACTCAGATAGCAGGTTACTCCACCCAGTGAACAATGAAAAATAGTTTTGGGGACTTTTTTTTTCTTCTCCTAAGCATCAACTGGCTGTTGATATGCTTAAAAAAAAAAAACATTATTTGATCGCTTATTACAATAAAAGAAAAAAATGCGATTGTATCCAATTTCATTAAAATCATCCAAGTGGTAAGGCACCTCAGCCTTAAAAATACCAGTCATGGCTCTGCTATTATATATCTATACATGTGTCGTATGAGCAATAAACACACATAAATGCGTTTGTGCAGCACAATCTCATAAAGATACCTATTAAACACAGGTGTCATACTTCCATCTCAGACACTCACATCTTGGATTAAGGAGTTCTCTCACATAAACTCTGATTTACGGGGGTCATTTTACTTTGTGACCTTTAAAAGGGACAAATGTATAAACTTTGCCCAGACATCTGAACTGCTTGAGTCCCACATGTTTACAGTGCTGTATCTTCACGTTTAATGGTTAGGCACAAATTACTGCTGTAACACAATGCTATCTTTTTGGATCTGTGCATCAGATCTCTTTTAAAAGCACTAAACTCTGTCTCAAGAGACCTCTCAGAAGCTCAGGAACTGGTGACTACACTACAACACTAAACACAGGGCTTGTGTGGGAAGTGTTGTGTAATGGAGTCTGGAGTCATTTTTACAAAGAAGAGGCATGCGGGTTACATCAAATTTTTGCCCTTTCGAGTGCAAATAATAGTTGCTATAGAAACCTTAGAGACAAAACAAATAGGAATACATGAAGCACCAACAAAGTAATGGGAGGACACATTTAAAGAAGAAATTTTGTTTTGCTTCATTTTGTTTTTGGCTGGCAAAGCACATCCTATAATAGTGTTTATGCTTCACACTCTCCATGTAAATATCTGTCTCAGAGCCTCTGGGCCTCTTACTCTGTGTTTATGTGAAGCAGAGATAGGATACAACAGAACATTATCTTGCAGCCTACTGGATGGTGCTAATTGAACAGCAGTGAGATCCTCTGTGCTGTACTAGGCTACATCTCTGGATACTGTCAGAGTCTTGGAATTCCCCAGAGGAATGTCAATCCAGAGAAAAGGTATGAAGGAAATTAGATATTCCAGCCTTTAGCTAATGTGTTATGTCAGAGAGCAAAGTCGAAAACAAGCCCTAAAGGACTTCAAAACTCATCACTGCTTTTGTTACATGTTGAAGATCAGGGTCTGGCTGCTGGGCTGGCATTGGCACTCAGCTTTAGGAACTGAAATCAAGTGATTGTAGCACAGATGCTCAGGAAGAAAAAAAAGATGTTTATTTGATTTTTTTTATATGTTTTTTTTCTTTCTATTTACCTGGCACACAGATAACTGAAGAACCATTTTAATGACATAATTGTAACTGTAATGTAATTACTAAATTTAGTAAAGTAATGCTTTGCATTACTGTGATGCTGGGAAATGTAATGTGATGTTACTGTAATACATGTTATACCCCACACTGGTAGAGACTGAACTTGAACTTGACTTTTTTCTTTCTTTTACAGTTAGTAGTTCAGTGGGTCACATGGGGTTAGGGCCTTTCCAAAACATCACAAGCTTGTTTTCTGTGGTGGAACTTCTAACATTGCTTAAAAATTGTGGCAAGCAGCCCATGAGCTTCTGAAACCACACAAACTAAATAAGTGGATTTTGTAAGGGGAAAGGAAACCACCGTGTATATTTTAAACAGTGCATTTTTTTTAACATATGTGTTTTTGTTTGTTTGTTTTATTTTATTTGAAACTGATTTCCAATTGCAATAATATACACGTGATGGAATAAAAAGAACAATGTTAGAATAAAGGGCTAAAAGATAAATGGACTCTTATAAAGTGCTTTTCTATTCTTCTGAGCACTCTAAACAACTTGCCTCACTCACACAAGCACTTGTTCTTTCTGTGCTTGAAGTGCTTTCTATCCAACATTCACACACATTCATGCTGGATGCACTGGAGAGCAACTTGGGGTTAGTATCTTGGCCAAAGATATTTGGCATGCAGACTGGAGAAACCAGTGATCGAACCACTAACCTTCTGAATCGTAGATATGAGAGTAAACCGATGTCGTTCATATTTTTTGTCCACCTCTGATAACCTTAGCTGTAATGTGCAAAAGAGGCCAATTTAGCACCTTAGCTCCCAAATGCAATATGAAGTAATTTGCTTTTCTTTACTGAAATATTAAAAACTGCAAGTGGTCATGCTGCTTGCATACTAACTATGGTAAATAGCACTTACATCTAAGAATCTCAAGACAATTGTGAAACTGTTACTTAAATCCAGTGAGATAAATTAGATACAGGAAGGGGAAAGGACCACTACCCAGAACAATAGAAGTACCTGAGAAGTAACTGCTCACTGAAAATGGAGTATATGCTGAAAGAATCTAAGATATAAGAATTTGCACACATTTTGTTGTTTTATCTGCTCTGTGCTCCACCTTGCGGGTGGCTTTATTTCGGAGAAGGTGTTTTGTGATTTACGCCCTATGATAAGAACAGGGGATGCTGCTCCCTGTGCGCAGCTGGACAGAAGTGAGCAGTGAGCCATAGCAGACCTCTGGTATGATAGGAAAAAAACAGTGTACTATAGCAAGAAATGTATACATCTGTGCCCATTTAATCTTAGTAAAACATTTTCTTAGCAAGACTTAAAGAGCTAATTTTACAGAATTAGAGGCAGTCCAATACAAAAAGTAAACAGCTGTAGGTTTAACTGTCAAAGAAAAAGCACTGTGGATTAGGGGGTGGAGATTCCAGAGTGCAGTGTCAGTACTCTGCACTTTGTCAGTTTGTGCTGATTAAACCATAGCCCCTGAGGGAGATAACGCCAACAGACCCCTTTTACACCTAATGCCTGGGCAATATATCATTAGATTTCACACATCCGGATGTGTGAAATGCTCTGGAGTGGTGCCTGAAACAGATTATTGTGCTAAAGAAATGGCAGTTTACTTTATATCAATGGGCGAGGCCACAGTAATCTAACAGCAAAGCTTATTTTTAAACTTTTCAGATGCTCTCACACAATGCATCATGCTGACTACAGCTGAACAGTATATCTACTAACCCAACGGACAGCTTTAGATTTGCACAGGCACTGAATCAGCCAGTGCCGTAAGTGTTGATATTACAGTATTGTAGCTCTGACCTCAGCAGACAGGGTCATTCTAAGTTCACACTGCCATTGTCACTTCTCTTGTGTTCACACACAAGTGACCCTCCTCTTGAGAGCCATTTCTCACCCCAAGCCTCAGCTCATCTGGTTTACCGCCATGCTTACCTTTAACTAAAACCAGATGTTGAGACCCACTAGAGGATGAGCCCCAATTAAAGTCACTGTACAGCTTGGTTAGATAATGATATGGGGTAGTTGTCTAAAAAGATTCATTACTGCACATTTATTATCCATTAATGGCACTTTAATGTACATAAAATTAAGTTCGGTTTGAGCATTAATAAAACAACAACAAAAAAAAAAGATTAAGACACGAAGAGCAACACAGTTGACTGTCACTGTTCTTTTATTGGATGAATAAAAAACCGACCATTGCAGTCTGGGAATTTGGAAAGCACTAAGAACCAGTCTAAACAGTTGGGGTAAAGTGGGATTAAGCAGAAGGTGACAGGGCTTGCAGACTGGTCTTGACGGTTGCTAGATTGGCCTTCCAGGAGCTGAGGCTGTCATACAGCTGCTGCCACTGCTGCTTGCCAAAGGTGCGGTGTGTGCTGTGGCTGAAGGGGTGGAGATAGAAAAGCAACAATGTTAAAACATTTTTAAAAAATGACACAGGCCAAAGTCACACACAGAGCTCGATAAATGTGCTATGATAAGCTAATGACACTGCCCTACAGACTGGTTTAAGACATGACTAAACACTCAAAAGGAGGCAGGTTTGAATTTAAAAAACAAAAACAATTACATTTTCTGCAGCCTCCACCATAACATAGATAAAAAAGCAACCCTAATCAAAGAAAATGAAAAAATAAAGCCTCACAAATGTGAGACCTTGAATATAAACCCAACGTTTTGTAAATGAACTGCAGTTTTTAAAAGTTGTTTCACTTCTACTTTTGAAACCAGTGAGAACGTAACCAAGGTGATCAGAAAGTCCGGTCTTTAATAAAAAAAACAAAACAGAATAATATAACAACAGAATAATGACGCAATATATTTAGAGAACAATGTATAATGACCACATACCTCACAACAACCTTTCGCTGTGTTTGGTCGATTTTGCAGTATACCATTTTGGTCCGAACAGCTAAAATGAAACAGCAGGTAAGAGGTGATTAAAAGACAGCAAGAGTTGTAGAAAAAATAAAAACAAGTGGTTGTTACAAAGCAAATGCTATTTAAGATTTCAAACCGACTTTATCCCAAATTGTTGTGACATAATACACCTGGAGGTAGGAATAACCTCACAAAAATGCAGCTGGAGTTGTATGGCAGGAAAAACCATTTGCTCTAAAAATTTAACAGATGACTGGTGGAAAACATAATAACCTTATAAAAGATTTAAATTTTCTGTTTAAGTGGAAGGATTTTACACAGGGAAAGATTATTTTGTAACAAAGCAAAAACATGTACCTCATTTTTTCTCCCAAATGAAATTATATTTTCAGTGACTGTTTTGATTGATAGATTGAAATCTGTCCAGTAGATTTATATAAAGCAGTGAAGTAATGCCTACTAATTTTTTTTTTTTTGCTTATCTTATTTCTTTACTGAATAATAAAATCCAAAATTGGGACTAAACCAGAAAGAAAAAAATGCATTTTAATAGGCTACTCTGCTTACTGATGAACAAACAATGAAGTCTAGCTGGTCTTATATGATTCATTAGAATCGCTTCACATCATGTTCAATCACTCTCCTTTCCACTGCTTTCGTTTTGAGAAACTGAGGGAGGTTTTAAGGGAGGAACATGGCAAGAATTGTTCATACCGTCAATGACAAAAGCCTCAACGTCATCGGCTCCAATCTGCAGTTCCTGCTGCATGGTGTCAAAGGAGATCTCCTTGAATTCCACCGCCATGCCCATGAATGTCAGCAGACGCATCTTGGCCATGTTTTGCTCATGAGACAGGCCTGGAAAACAACATGCAGGGATCATTAAGCACAAAACAGTCACAGTCAATTAGTCTTGACTCAGGGAGTTTCCCTGTGTTAATTGTTTCTAGATTTAGGAGACTGCAGTAAGGGAATCTACTCATTAACACAAACATCACTCCACAGGGTCTGTTTTGAGAGTCCATCCTACACAAGCTTTTAATTACACTTAAACCTTTAGTAGTGAGAAGATAACAACGTGAACACACTTTTCTGTAGTGCTGACACAGCACAAGATTGTGTGAGAAACACTAGCTCCTCAAAGCACAAACGATGCTCAGCTACATGTAAACTTTAAAAGAAAATCTCATCCGTGCATTTCTATTACATATAATTAATAATCTACTACACTTTCTTTTACCTTGTATTCTGGTTTCTGTTTGCATTTACATGTGTCATGTGTATAACAGCTCACATTATGGCTACTTACCAAGAGAATCGATGAAGTCTTTGTTATTCTGGTAAAATTTGACATATGCTGCCAATTTGGCACTCACAAAGATGGTTAATAGCTGAAAAAGAAGAGGGAGAAGAGGGTCAAATGCCACTGTATAATGTACAATCAGCTTGATTGTTGTTTTGTTCACACAGGCTAAAAACTGTTATAATTATCTACGTCAGATTGCTGAAAACTGTAGACGCACCCTGAATATTTTTTTGTCATAGACTGAACGCACTCAGGTAGAAATGTTCTAGATTCCTCAAGTGAATCACTCAATCTTAATAACCAGTCTCATGTTTGACGTGGATTGTACTGTCATGACACAACATTATAAAAATAAATTTGTTTGATGCTTTATGTGCTTTGTGGAGTATGAAAGGCACTGAAGGGCAAATTGCGATGAGGGTTATTGGGGCAGAGGTTTCCATTTATATCAGAATCAGAATCAGAATCGTGTTTATTGGCCAAGTATATGTGCAGACACATACAAGGAATTTGGTTCTGGTAGATCGTGGCTCTCAAGCACAGCAATGTAAATCTCACACACACACACACACACACACACACGTGTCTATATATACATTACACATGCATACACATACATACACAAAGCTGTGTAAACCAACTATAAATAATTAATCTAAACTTATATACATAAAATACAGAAATGAAATGAGGTGGAATGAATACTACAGAATGTACATAAACATTTACATACATTTATATACAAATATCCATCCATCCATATTCTTCCACTTATCTGCAGCCGGGTCGTGGCAGCAGAAGCCTAATAAATAAATAATTATAAATGCTCTATGCAATCTTTAGCACTTACGTCATGGATGAGTTCCCCCTCCAAGAAGCGAACAGGTTTCAGGGTGAGCAGGTGGTCAAACAGGAAAGTGTTGGGATCTTTGAGAGCACGGACGATACATCTAAGAGACGGCAGACAGACGCGTTAATGTACTGCTGAGGAGGACAATGCTGAAGTGTAATGTCAAGCGTTCGACACGTTCTACAAGCTTACCTATGGGCATCAACGCGTGCTTGTGAAGCATTGTCTTCTGTGTAACTTCCAAGTAGCTCAACCATCACTTTTGCTGCAGCTTCGCTATAAAATAAATAATTATATTGTTGAAAATGCTTCTACTGAGATATTCTATGCAGAACATTTTCATACTGTCTTATGTCCAAATTTTATCTTGTCCTTTTTCTTTTCTCTTGAAGTAACACACAACCCTAACCCACACAAAGAAACCCTATGTGGATTTACCTTTTCTTGCAGTCAACAAGTGCTTCGTATACCAGCCTCAAAAGTGTGTGCTTCTTCTCTGTGTTCAGGTTCCAGTCAACAATCCACTTGCGCACCTGATTATGGGCACAAATACATATGATACATTAATTACAACGGGCAAAAAGAAAATGCAGAAATATTGTTTTACTAGCTCAGTAAACCAAGGGACTGCATTATAATACTGGCAGTGTTTCTGGCCAGTCATACGAATTAATCACCATGAATGTATATACCTGATCAAGGTCAGTGGGGATGAAGGATATGGCGTTACAGGTGGCGGCCACTTTGATGAGGCTGCAGAAGACTGTGTACCTCACAGGAGTGTTCTCATCCATGCCATGGAACAAGTTACTCAGCCTGTGACACCAGAAAGTAAAATAGATTACATAATTGCAATTAAATAAGCAACCTCTTATTTTGAAAGTCTTCAGGGAAAGGACTCGATGGGACTAACAGCTGCATTCTGAGGGAGGGTCTCTCTCCTTCACGAAACTTCACAAGCTTCTCACATAGGCTTTCAATGAGAGCCTCCTGCTTGTCTGTCTCCAGGATCAACAGCAGAGACACGATGCTGTTCATCACGCTCTCAACATCTGTGGAGAGAGAGAGAGAGGGCCATGAGCATTAAGACACTGTTGCACAATTTTAGGGCATTAATTGTCAAACAAACATTTAACAAGACAGCAAATTTAACCAGACAAGTTAACTTAACCCTCTGCATCCCACACCAAACGTGTACAGGCGGTGTGTTTCCACTACTGTTTATGTACAAAAATGTTTTTATAGACAAAGTATATGAAGTGGCTCTAATGTTGTCAGACTCTGACACTCAGCAAATTACATGTGAGATTACATTCATACAATGTGAGATTGTATGTAATCAAACTGTTTATCAGAGGGAAAGTGTGACTTTTAAGACACTCGAGCCTAACATTATGTTGTAACCAGATGGTGTTGTTATACCCAGCTTGTTGTCCCCAAGATGGGATGGTCTGACAACAAGGAACTGTGACAATATCCTGAAAGAGTTTACAAGTTGTATGCATGTTTTTGTGCATTAGAGCCCTGACTTCAGTTCAGGAGGTGAGGCCTGAGGTGAGGATGAAGAGGATGAACTAATCAAAAAGGAGCAGCAATTTTCTTCGTCGCCTACCTTTATCATCGTCTCTAAGGCAGACATCGCACGCCTCGATGATCTGAGCCAGATCTACATGAAGACCGCCTTCAGCGTTCTCCTCTGAGATTTCAGCTCCTTTAGATTTAATATAGGCTCTCAGCTCTGAAGCCTGCAGTAGAAAATACATTTATATTAAAAACAATACATAAAATACGCAGTAAATACAGAGCATTTCAACATTTAAGAGAACGAAGAGTGGCAAGTTACGTGCTCGCATCAGAGTGGACATTATATTTAAGAAAAGGGTATGGACGACTTTATTTATCTATACTCTTACATCTCTTTGTTGTGGCTGACTAAAATATGGACTGTAGATATATAGTCGACAGCAACAAGCAACTGTTGGAGTGAAGGTATTACCCCATCTATATCCAGCCTGTGGAATCGTGTGTGTAGAATTTTTAAGCCTTTGTTTGTTTAGATGTGCGGCTAAACAGCTAGCAACATTAGCTATTACTAAACTCCCAAAGAAACGTACGACACGCTAAACCCCAAGCACGATGATCTTAAAAATATACCTATTAAATTACCTACAAGAAAATGTGGATGACAGGATATTTAACATATTTACTTAAAATGTTTTACCACGCATATCCTAACTATAAGCATGCAGATATCAGCTGCTACGACCCACGGTTAGCATTTTAGCTAGCGAGCATGCTAAGTTTTTTGATTGGGTATCATTTAGCGACTCATCCGCGACAATATAACGCTTATATCTACTCAACGAGTTATTGTAAACGTAGATTGTACCTGATCTTCTTCCGTTATGTCGATAAATGCTGGTACGCTCATTTTCTTGTGATTTTGTGAGCCTAGATGATGAAATCCACGCTCGCACCACTACAGAGCTCTGACCGGAAAAGAACAAGGAGACTGTGCCGGCGACAAAATTCTTCTTCCGGGTCATGTTTTGTTAAAGCCACAGTAGCCTTAACCGAAGGCTGTGGGTTGGCGCTTGTGTAATAGCCGAAGTACGTCTGTCCTTATTGCTACTTTTAAATACGCCGAGCATTAATCTAATGGACACGAATTAGACTATAATCTGATTCCTGTCCATGATGGTTTATATATTGTGAAAACTCCTAAATTGTATTTGTGATGACTTCCTCTGACTTCCATTGCCTCTAATTTATGTATTCCTCTCCTTTCCTGGAGGATTATCCCTGGATGTCTTGGATGAGAGGTGAACCTGAACCCCGTGAAAGGTTATCTGATTTAGCTGTAGTCCATCTTTGCAGACCACCATGGAAGGCCTGGCCAAGAGCTCTCCAAAGTAGGAAACACCGCCAGTGTCAGAGGGCAGTGTTCTTCACCATACACCCGCTGACCTATGGGTGCACGTGTTGGGCCCCTATACCATGTGGGATCCTGTGTATTGTTACAATGGCAGGTTACTTGGTGATTGAGGTGAAGAGGGTAAGTGCAGCAGGAGGTCACCCTGAAACTATGGAGTCGAGTTACTGACATCTAAGCACAGGGTGACGACACTGGAGTCTTATTAAACTCCAAGCTCCAACATTCACCTCATCTGCCATCAGGATCTGTGTATTTTTCACAAAATCGGAAACTATGGAAACCCATGACACTGCATCATCACTGGCTGGTAGTCAGTTATTTCTCATAGCACTTACAGAAAGGGAACTTAAATCTGTTGCATTGAGGATAAATAGCTCAAAATAGTGGACTGAGGGGAAATGGCTAAAGAAGCGTTTCATCATAGTGCTCGTATGATGCGTCATCTTGTTGGGAAGGCAAGTGCCTGGTACCATATCCCAGCTTCATGCTCTCCCTGCCCTTGTGAGCTGTCATGGCAAAGAATTTATAGCCATTTCTCCACAAGTGTGCTTGTGTAACACCGAGGCTTTCATTATCTGATTAACAGCTGTTGTCAAGTGCCTGGTGTATTTCAAGTCCAGAATTAGAGTTTTGTGTGCTTTGAAGCTCCAGGTGCATGTGAGACATTGTTTTTGTCTTCTTTAAAAGGTCTTTAAAGTGTCATGGAATGTTATGATGCTTAATAGTCTTTATCATATTTGTCGAACAGTGCTCTGAAAATAGCACTGAAATTGGAGTGCAATAAACCTTTTAACTCAGAGGAGCCCGTACCTGGTACATGTATTAAACTGGGATTTAGTCTGTCTTATATCATTATAAATCTAAACTGGCATAGATGATTTTAGAAGAAAGAAAATAGGCTAGCAGCAGATATCACCCTTTTTTCAGGTACTTACACTGATGTGTCTTAGGGTGTATGTTTTCCCCTCTTTTATTCATTTGTTTGTTTTTGTTAGCAGAATTTGTGAAAGGCTAGTTGTAATTCTGCTTTTGTCAGGCATTGTTCCCGTATAAGGTTGTGAAATAATGGAAGACATTGCCAAAGATTTTTCATTAAAATCTTCTCTTATGTTATGGTAAATTCCAATTCTCCTTTGTGTGTACGTGTGTGTGTGTCTGTGTCTGTGTCTGTGTTACAGTAGGTTGTTATCTTTCTCGGGGGAACAGAAAGTGATAGTTTTCATGTGTTTATCTTGTAACTATTACTTTTTTCTTTTTTTTTTAAAGACTGCATTGTAGCTATAGAAAAACTTCAAAAATGACTAAAATGCAAATAAGAACTTTAGGTGTTGGTTCATGCTCCATCTTTAATATTCCTCAACCCACAGTATATGTCTGCTAAAGCTAATTGGAAACAATATTTATTGTTAAATGTCTGCACTGACTTCATCCCTATTTGCTTGAAGGGAAATTGCACACGCTTTCATGCTAAACTGCTGGCAAATTGCCTGCTCAGCCTCCTCAAAGATAAATGACTGTGTCGTAATAGCTGGTTGAGCCCAGGTGTCTGTTTTCTCCCTGTCGACCAGCCAAGTGATGAGTATCCATGTAAACCAGTCTCATGGTTGTCATCCAACATGGCTGCCTACCTTCCACCCACTAATTGTCTGGTTCCCACAGTTCTGCCTGCTTTCACAGTCTCCAAAAGATCCCCTTGCTCAGACTCATCTATCAGCCAGTGACCTTGTCAGAGAGCATCGCATGAGTAACTTCCCTATTTCTCTAGGTGGAGCAAATTGCTTGTTAATTACTTATAAGCTGACCCATCCTCCCTTAAAAAAAGTAAAAACACATACAGTTAACAAATAAAACATTAAAGTCAAGGTCTTAAATATGAATAAGTCTAAGGCCAAAGTGTTCCATGGCATATAAAATCCTATGGGGCCAATCTGATGGGCTTTTGTTGTTCATAAATGCAGGTAAAAAATGTATAATAAATCACTTTGATGACCTCTGGGTTTTTATTTATTTATTTCACAATAACCAGTTTACTAGCACAGAAACTAGTAAACTGGTTATTTTATTTTAATTACCTTTTCTGCTCCGTACTGAAGTTATTTTGGTTTGAAATTTGTCTTTAATCCTCTTTAGATAGTTTTAAAAAAGTCCTAAGGCTAAAAAAGTGCTGATTAGGTTAAATTCAACATAATTGTAAGGGCAACTAATAATTGTGGTTAAGTCTACAGGAAATAGATATACAATAAGTCTGTGTAATGTCTTTTGCAGTTTTGTGTGTTTCATTTTCACGCTCTGAATACATGTTTGATGAGCCGTCTCATCAAACTGAATGCCTGTTTATTCTTGTGATCACTTATCTCCTCTTCAACCAGATAATCAATCACGCACTGCAGCTAATGTCACACCTCTGCACTTGTGAAAAAATAATTTTAGTCCACATAGAATTTCTGGTGATCGGCTGTGTTGTGTAAACCTTCTAGATGGGTGAAAAAAAAGTCTTTAGATCACCAGAAAAAAATAATCAAATACCATTGTTATCTTACCACTGTTATCTCACATAATGCTCCGCTTTATATCACACTGAGGATCACAGCAATCAATCAGTGTGAGTTTGCATTTGTGGTTTCGAGTTATCTGAAGTTGCTATTCCCTCAGTGTGGAATTTGTGTGCTCTGTTTCAACCTAATGGCATCAGCAGGGAATAAAAGCTGCTGTTTTCCAGGAATTCTGGCGTTCCTGTCTAGATAGATTGAGTCACTACACTAGAACTGTGGCTCTGTCGATGATGGAATGGCCTCTTGTCATCAGAGAGTGTTTATATTACACACTCTCACAGGCTAGTAGGGGCAATAAGAGTTTAAAAGTCACAGACATAGTCAAAAAAAAAAAAAATCAAATGCGTTTCCACCGGGGATACATTGTGCAATGTCTGGCGCGAAGCTATAGATGCCAGAGCTCAGAAATACTAATTAGAGGCATGTTCAACTACGTGACCCTGTAACTGCAAGATTCTGTTTAGACTGTTTCATCAGTGCTGATAAATGCAATGGTGAAGACAGAGAACAGACAACCGTTAAAACTTTCTCAGTAATGAATGTAACTGACAAAAAAAGCAGAATTGTGTTTTTTTCTTTTTCCAGAAATTAATTAGGGTTTTCAGTTCAATTCAATTCAGCTTTATTTATATCTTGCCAAATCATAACAACGGAGTCGGGGCAAGGTGCTTTATACTGTACGGGAAAGATCCTACAGTATTCTGGAGAAAACCGCAACCATCAATCAGCCCCCCTGTGACAAGCACTTTGTGACGGTGGGAAAGAAAAAATCCCTTTTAAGAGGAAGGAACATCTAGCAAACTGGTTGGGTAGAAGGTGGGGGAGGGGCTGAAAGAGAAAAGAAAAGAGGACAGGGAAACAGGACAATACACGGAGTAATGAAGTAAGAAGACAACAAATGAATGGCATGCTGCAGTGCTATACAAAGACTTGGGAATGGAAAAAAATTGAGTGGTGAAGATGTGCTGTTTACGTCACAGTGTATTACATGAAGTCAGCCTGGCTACAGTGTTGAAACAAACAAACTTAGGTTGTTGTTTTCTTTTAATAGAGTAACAGACTTATTTTCCAGGCCAAACAAAGATCGTGTCATGAACTAGCTGTGTGCAGGCAGATGAGGACCCAAATGCAAAACTCACAGAGACAAAAGCTGAACTCAAAATCTCTGCTTTATTGCAGGCTTCACAAAGAAACAGAACTAAACTGGGAATGCTAAACTGAGGACCGAGGGAACACAGAGAAAGGCACACAGGTTCAAGGAAGAGACATTGACGACACGACACTGAACTGAGGGAGATGTGGACATAAATACAGAGAGGGTTAACGAGGGAAGTGAGAGCACACGGGGAGCACAGGTGACACTGATAACCATAACGAGACGCTGCAGGAGCAAACACAACAATGACGCACACTGACGGGAGACTATCAAAGTAAAACAGGAAGCACACAGAGGCAGACCAGGGGGAGAGAGAGAGAGCACGGGGAGAGCACAGACATAACGGGCTGGGGAAAACATGGAATAAAACACAAGGAGGGGAAACGAGGACTCACAGATACACAGAGGGGGCACACAGGGGGTAAAGTCACGAGGGGAAATCAAATAAGCAACATCTTAACAGAACAACCTAGGAACCATGGCATAAATAAAGAACAAAATACAAAAACACACAAAAACTAAGAATGCTGGGTCAGCATAACCCAGGATCATGACAGATCGTCTACATTAGGACATCAACTTTTCCTTCCATGCTTATGAGTTATTTGCATTAAGGCCTGTGTTTTTGTTATAGTAGGGAGTCAAACTTCTCTGATTTGTTGCTTTGTTTTTCAGAGATGCCACAGTATCTGATAATCAACCTCCTAAAGTTTAAGTACTTTTCACATTCATCCATCCATTTTCTACATCCAGTATACCAAAAATGTATTTCCAGTGATGAGTCTATAAATGCATTGCTGATGTTGTTATTTTCAACATTTACATGAATGTAAAAATCATTTTATCTCAGCTGAGCACTAGATCGGATAGAAAATCTGAGAAAATGAGTAGAAACTCTGAAAAAGGGCCAGGTGAATGACGGATAATGACAAATAAAACAGGTGTTTTTGTGTTTTTCCACTAAGGTTTACTAAACTAGAGTAAAACATTGCTGCTGTTCCTCTTCTGCTTCTGCTTTCAGGATTTTGCTTCTGCTTTCAGGACTCCAGGGAGTCCAGGGAGCGCTTTTATGACTCTGTGGTGGCATCTGTCATTTTTTACAGTGTGGTATGTTGGAGCAGCGGTTTATCGGCAGCTGAAAGGAAGAGGTTGGATAAACTCATCAGGAAGGCCAGCTCTGTTCTGGGATGCACCCTGGACCCAGTGCAGGTGGTGGGAGACAGAAGGACTCTGGCCAAAATAACATCTCTGATGGACAGTCTCCCACCCCATGCATGTAAATGTTGCTGAACTGCAGAGCTCCTTCAGTGACAGACTGCTGCATCCTAGATGCATGAAGGAGCGTTTCCGCAGGTCCTTCCTCCCTGCAGCTGTCAGACTGTACAATCAGAACTGCTCCCAACAAACATAGATGTTTACATCAGCACTGTAACTGCAATAAGTTAATTAACTGAGTTGCACTACAACCTGGTTTGCCTCTTATCTGTAGTTATTTTTATTTAATTTAATAACTGTACAATACTCTGTATATAGTAACCATTGTCCTTAATGTAAATATTTAAGAAAAATTGTGTATGTTTCTGTTCTGTGTCCTGTGTACTGTTTGTTTGTATATGTGTCTTTTTGCTGCTGTTACAACCAAATTTCCCCTTGTGGGACAATTAAAGGATTATTCTATTCTATTCTATTCTATTCTATTCTATTCTATTCTATTCTATTTTGATAGTCAGCAGATTTCTGTAAACCAATATCATTATAATAATATACAAAAGCTTTATTATATGTTTGTATCAGGACTGAGAAAATTGCATCAAATCGGTATTTCCTTACAACCATGTGTCAGAGTTCACGGTCTCATTTTGTGCTGATTGCGGTAACTTGTATATTTTCCCATCACTGTTCGCATATCTCATAGTTATCCTGTAAACATTTCCTCACCTACCTTCAGAATGAGCCTCGAGGGTATGACAACAGTCTCTAACCGCTACAGATATCTTAAAATGTTTTCTGATGACTGTGTATGGCTCAGCCACAGCTGCTAGGGTGCGACAGCATGGAAGAGGTTGTGAATTACTGTAAAGAACCGATAAAGACTGACCTTGATCTTGACACACACCCATCTGCTAGGATGAGACATCACTGAGGAAAACTCACTAGTGCGGCACTGACATATGAATGAGTGTAAAATAATAATTTACACTTTCCAAATGAGAAGTTCCTCAGAATTCAAAGTTGGTTTCTTAACTTCTGTAAATAATAATAATAATAATAATGATGATAAAAAATATTATTCTCATTTCAGATTGTGGGTTAATGATGATGATGATGCGTCATATGCTTATGCTTGTACTTATACATTCCCATAAAGTGACACAAACCACTCTTAACAGAATTTTAACCTTCTGAGTCACAGATATGTCCCAGAGTGAGATGTAGGTCATGTAGTCATCTTATGGCCAGACGTTTTAATCAATGCTTTATGCAAGGTCAGTATCATTATCTTTGGTGGCTTGCCCAAGGCTCAGTTACCTTTTTAAAGTAGAGATTACAAATACAAACATGTGAATAAAGTGCCTTTATTTATATTTGTTCTTTAACAGATCACCGAGAGTAGCAACAAAACAATTCAAGCACTTCTTGTCGTTGGATATCATTAAAAATGTTTTTTTTTTCTTTCTGTGCCTTAATGCTTCATTGTCCCACAACTCGTAAAGAAAATGCAGACTAACATGTTGCAATGAACAAGGGTGCTGACATTTGTTACTGTTTGTTAATCACACATATACCACCCTGTTTCTTGTTGGTGGATGACGTGTTATTCTGCTGCTGAAAATAGCTACAAGCTAAAAACTGCAGTGCTCAATTTGCTGATTGTTTCATTTCCTTTTACAATTAATTCATGTATTTGTGTCTTTACTAGTGGAGTCATGTAATGAGAACAAGACTAGCGCAATGATCTGTGTAATTTATGGACTTTATTGAGATTAATAAAGCTTTCAGAAATGCATTTTAAAGACATTCTTTTTTTGAAAGCATTTATCTTGGAGGACATGAGTTTTGTTAGATATACTTGTTAAGCTGCTTATTAGTGCAAATGTCTAATGAGCCAACCACATGGCAGCAACTCAATCATTCAAGCATGTGACATGGTCAAGATGACCTGCTAAAGTTCAAACTGGGCATCAGAATGAGGAAAAAAGTGGTTTAAGTGTGGTGCTGTTGTTGCTGACAGATGTGCTGGTCTGAGTACTTGAGAAACTGCTGATCTACTGGAATTTTCTGCACAACAGTGTCCAGGGTTTAAAGAGAATGTTCCAAAAACGAGAAAATATCCAGTTAGCAATACTTCTCCGGGCAAACATACCATGCTGATGAGCGAGAGGTCAGAGAAGTATGGCCAGACTGCTTCAAGCTGATAGAAGAGCAACAGTGACTCAAATAACCACTTGTTACAACCAAGATAGGAAGAAAAGACGGGCTACAGCAGCAGAAAACAACATCGGCTGCTACTCCTGTTAGCTAAGAACGCTAAACTCACACTAAACTGAGGTTGCATTTCAAGCAGATTCACCAAAACTGGACAACAGAGGTTTGTAAAAACGTTGCCTTGTCTTACAAGATTTGTGCTCTTACATTCTGATGGTAGGGTCAGAATTTGGCGTAGGCAACATAAAAGTATGGCTGCATCCTGTTTTGTATCTGCAATTAAGGCTGTTGTAGGTGGTGTTTTCTTGAGACATTTCAGGCCGCTTAGTACCAACCTAGCATAATTTAAACATCTGAGTATTGTTGCTGCCCATGCCCATCCCTTTATCCCTGATGACAGTGTACAGTGAATCATACAATGCTCTCATAAAGCTCAGATCATCTGAAACTGGTTTCTTGAGTTTGAAAGTGAGTTCACTGTACTCAAATAACTTCCACAGTCACCAGATCTGAGTCTAATAAAGCACCTTTGGGATGTGGTGGAATGAGAGATTCGCATCATGGATGTGCAGCTGACAAATCTGCAGCAACTGTCATGTGAATATGGACCAAGATTGCTGAAGAATGTTTCCAACACCTTGTTGATTCCATGCCACAAAGAATTTAGGCAGTTCTGGTGGCAAAAGGGGGGCTGAGCCCCTATTGTAACTATCAAGCTGTACTTAAAAAAGTGGGAAGTGAGTGGATTTCCTTTTTGCATTTCACACAGGCTCACCTACTGAAGCTTTTCAAGTGAATAAAAGTGGTCAATAAGAAGAAACCAGTGGGTGTTTAAAACATCACTGAACAAGTGTTGAGGCTGACACGTGACCTGTAGAAACGCACATTCTCCCACAGACCTTTCTTCTCTGTTTCTTATCTCCAGTCTGATATACCACGCTTTGAAGAGTGCTTGGGGTTGATATGGGATAATTAAAACAAGTGGACATGCTTTACAAAACATAGCTTGGTGTTCTCTTTAAGAAGAAAAAAAATAATTTGAGGTAAGGAACAAACAGTTCCATGTGTACCCTTCCTGTTTAACAGAAACCAGCATATTTAGAAATAAGCAAGGATTTGGGTTTTTCTGTGCCACTCTCAGGACATCAAACTAACACCTGCTGCTCTTTGGCATTTCTCTGCTGCTGTAAAATGCTATAACAAAGCTACTGCACTGCTGATTACTAATATTTTAAAAATGTTAATAAATCATTTTAAATCAACAGTTCTCTTGTTTTGAAAAAACAGAAAGTGCCTTGTACCCTATGTTCAGATCCAATAGCTTGAACGCAGATGTTTATTAAAATGGAAAAAGTAATTTATTTTGCATCTGTCCTGCCAGGTCACATATCTCTGTAGTTTATCATGCATCTCTCTGGCTTCTCAAATTCCCCCTTAGTCATTGTGCTGTAGAAAGTTCCAGTCTTGTGTATTTCTTGTTAGGGGTCAGAGGCAGTATTGACCATTTCCTTTCTAGTGCACAGTAATGTTGTTTTAAACCCTGAGTTAACCATAGATCGATCTGAAGAATGGGTGTATTTGGGGACTACCATTCGTCATAAGGCTTGAAAGGGTTGTTTTCTCCTGACCCTGTCACCTTTGATGAATTCCCGTTAAAGGCTCCACTCTGGAAGGCACGGCCAGCATTTGCCTTGGCTCAGACACACTGCATTTCCTCCTCTTTCTCTTTCTAAGTTTGACAAGATACTTTTAATTGAGCCACAACCTTTTGTCCATAAAGGACATCATTTTAGTTTCTGTTTGTTTGTGATGGGCGGACCACACAAGGTTTTTAAAAACTGCATTGGGAGAAATTAATTTTCTTCGCTTCTATTTTCAAATCTGCGATGTGGACATCCTCTAAATGTCAGCGTGTTCCTCGGGGATGTGGGCCTGCCTTTGCACTTGTTTATTTCCAAGAATAGAGCAAGTCGGAAAACTCTTAATCTTCTCCATGTCCGCAAACCACCCAGATGAATCTGTGCTTTAAATTTTAAGGGCATTCGTAAGGTTATGACCACTGTAATGGATGTCATCAGACAAATTCCTGGAATGTTTCAGAAAGCAGCAATTCAAAGTACTTACTATGAGTACTGAAAGACGCATCACTGTAATTTTGCAACAATGACTGACAATTGTCTCTGTAATGCTACTTCAGCAGTTTGTTGGGTTATTTCATCACTCAAAGCAGCTTGTCACCTCTTTCCTTCACTGTTTCCTTCTCTTTCTGTTTCCCATTTCAAAAGTAACTAACCCACCACTTCTTTTTAAGTTGATTCAGGGGTCAATAACATTTACTGGTTTCTTGAATTACATTGGAGAAAGTGATGAAAGAAACTGGTTAACACTCTTACCATGTCTCACACTAATTCACTGATGGACAATTTATCCACAGTATTGTGGTCTGAATCGTAAAGTTATCCAATTTGGCATCGGTTCAGAGTTAAAGTAATTGGAAGTGACAGACTACTTAAGACTTTTGCTCTTTTTGCTCTCATTCATGTCCCCAGGAGGAAAAGAACAAACATTATACACAGAGTATGAGCATATTACCCACACACTCTGGGCTATAAGAGAAATAGTACGTTTTGTGTTTTAGATTCCAGTTTTCTCAGTTGATAGGCATGGTGAGGACAGACAGTTTTTGCACATAATCCATGTTTCAAGATTTCTAACATGAACCTCATTAATCCAATACCAAATCACATTTTTTATAATATTGCATTTTAAACAAATGCTAAAAACGATACAAGCACTTTTTTAGCTTGAAGATTACCATGGTCTTATCTCAGGCCAGCTATGATTGATTGTTATACTGCACTGCTTATAGCACATATTGTGATTCTTTCAAGCTTTTAAAGAAAAGAAGGAGGAACCCGAGTGCTGATCGCACAAATACTGTAATGTTAAAAGATCCAAAGCAGCTGTCTTGGTTTTTATAGGCATATTGAAGTTACTGCATTCCTGTGCAGTTCCTCTGAGTTAAGCTAGAGTTAAGGTCAAAACCCAATCTTTAACGTGCTCATACACACACAGATACACATGTGCGCGCGCACACACACACACACACACACACCCTCTCTACTAATAAATAATTATCCTTCAGTGTGATGTGGCTTTGGTCCAAGGCCCTGGAGTTTATGTGAGCCGCTTTTAGTAAAAAACAGTATCATATCCAAAATGGAAACATTCCGGCCACATTTTATGCATTTTTGTTTTTACCATTTTTACATTTTGAGCAATTACTGTTTCACCTGTATTCAGTCTATTCAATTTATTCAGTCTAGTGCAGTGTTTTTGCAAGCAGCTGTCTTGCTGCTCGCTAAACTGTTGCTTCATCCAGTAAGTATAAATTTTGAAAGTGTATATTTCTGAAAACAAATGAGTCAGAGTCAGAGTCATAGGAGTCCAGAATGATAAGCATTTGTAAGAACGGCTCAGGTCACCAGTGCGCTGACTAACATTTTCATTTTGCTGTTTTTGAACACATGTTTGAAAACATTTTTTATTTTCAAATTGTATTTGTAGTTGCTCAGGTTTCTAGTTTGTTCTGCATCCTGAACACTGGACATGTAACACTGACTCCCTCTTTCGTGCACATGCACGTGCAATCGATGAGAAACACTTAAACTTGAACAAGGAAGAACAACACCCTCTAATCTAAATGTGACATTAGTTAGAATCTACTCAGAAGTGCAGTCTGTAAAAACAATAAAAAGATTTGCAGTCTCAGCTGGCTGGGGAAAAGCAAGGGAGTCATCCTCTTCTCATCCTCTCTTGCTCCTCCCCTTCTTCACTGAGTTATTCAGTATTTGAGCCTTCAAGAGAATAAGGAAAGCCAGACATTATAGAGACAGAGGAACAAGGAACTGTTTATCTCACAGGCTCCCACTCCAAATCCACGGCAGGTACCCTGGGAGCCTGAAATTTGACATCCAGATTTTGTTCAACAGTCAGTTATTTCCATTATTCACTTTCTCACAAAAGATTGGAAACATGGCTCCTCTAGCGCATTGTGACCACTGATGTCTGTTTCTGCAGAAGTATTTGCTCCATGCTTCTTGTTTCTTCAGATATTGTTTTTGTTACACGCTTAAGAGTTCATTAATGTTACTGTGATTTCTTAGTTGTACCTTCTTTTGGAATACGATCACTACTTTTTTGGACTGGATTTTCTTGAACCTCCTTCGCTAATGTTGACCGAACCGTGTGGAACCATGTCACTGGGCTCAGATGTTCGCGATCTGACCCTTTTACAACCTGTGCCTCCTGTGCCATCCTTACCAGGAGCTGGTGGCGGCTGTGGGATGTCTGTTGGCGGGGGCCCGTGGACCCAGATGCTGGACCTCCACCCTGGCTCTCCATACAGCTCCCTGCCCTCCCACCATTCCCTTATCAAGCAGGAGCCTGGCTGGGGCACCGCCGATCCGATAGAGGACCCTCACTGTGGACTTGGGGCCTTCACAGTGCATTTCACTGGCCAATTTACAGGCTCAGGCCCCTGTCGGACCGGGGCCTTTGGAGAACCACCTTCAAACCAGCCAAGAATGTTTCCCAATGGAACCTACCTGCCCAGCTGTGTGGACAGCCCTCCTACACCTAGGAATCAGGGTAAGCATTCTTACTGCTAATCCCTTCTGTGATACCATCAATCAATAAAATGTTTTTTTAGAGACAGCATCGTTCTATACTTCCATTAAATGTGCTCTTGATGTTTAAGAGGGTTGTCAGTAATGTTGTGTCTGAGCAGCATGTCATGTTCTTTACTAGGTCATTTCAAATAACAACAAGTCCTTTGGCATCATCATTATTATTACCTCTCAGTTTTGGGTTTAATTAACATAGTATTGCATGTATACTTATCACATAAAAAGTGTAAGTATAAAAAATAAAAATTGAGTCCTTTGACTTCAGCTGCTGTTTGAGCAACTTTTTATACAAAACAGAAGATTAGTTTGGTTCTTATCTGGAATCATAATTAAAAATGAAACTACATAAATTTTGTTTCAATGTTTCTGTACAGGAGATAAGACACATCTGCCACTGTAATAAACAATACTTGCATTTGCTATCTGCTGGGGTACATTTAACCTACATGTTTGCCTGCTGCTTTCAGAGGAAGCATGCATGGCAGTGAGACTTATTTGCCCAGCGCAAAGTAGTTTTTGATGAAGTGATAAAACAGAGTGGTTTTCTGCAAGTTGCAGGAATCTGGGAGTTTGTGAGTCATTTTTCTTAGAAATTTACTGACATCCCTTTTGGGCCTGACACAGGATATCACAAACTGTCCATACTGTGTTTGTAAAATAAACATCACATTCACTTTCCTTGTGATTGTACAATACTTGTGTGCTACAGCAGAATACATTAAAATAGTTGCACCATTTTCGTTACATGTTTCTTTCCCCGTCAAATAACTAAAATGATACTCTTTAAAATTTTCTCTCCCCTTCTATTTTTTTTTACAAAGCATATGCTACAGTAGCTCACATCAGTCCATCTGTGGTGTGTCTGCCAAATTTCTTTTTCCACCTGCCATAAATAATGCAACCACAAAGCCAAAGATAGATGGGGGGAAAAAGAATATGTTACAAGGAAAGAGGATTTAGTAGTGCGATGAATGTCTCCCTGCGGTAAGCCTGCCAGGGACTAAGAGCTACTATCAAGGGGATATAGATAACTGACCAGATACTGAAGACTTTGCAAGCTTCAGAATGTTGCAGTGATGTTTGAGATGATGATCTAATGACTCGAGCAGGCAAATAGGCTCATTTTATTTCCATCACCTCTCTTTTTTGTTGTTTTTTCTCTCAGGTTATGGAGCAGTCGGTTTAGACAGCAATCCCAGTTACGGTCACACGCCGTCTCACCACACTCCTCAGCTCTCCAGCCTGTCATTCAAACACGAGGAGACACTGTCACCGCCAAACAGCATAGGTAACTCTTTACGCCCCGACGCCTTTTCACTTGATCTACAGACTGGAAGGCTGTCGTGTCACAGCAAGGTTATATAAGTAACCCATCATTTTTCATATCACAACAGAACCGCTATTATCCATTTCCCTTCATCTCTCCCCATTTCTGTCTGCACACATATTCATATACGCAGACATACATAAACACACTCTCCCTCTTGCTCTTCAAGCATACAAAAGGTTAATGATTCTGGAAATTATAACTTGAGGAAATGGCTTTATGCGACTCTGTTGGAATGTCAAAAACTGTCTAGGGACCAATATACTATGTGAACCTGAAAAGGACCAGTGGTTCTCAACGACCTGTTCTCCATTCTGTTATTTTTTCTCTCTTGCTGTTCGTGCCTGTGTCTTTGAAATGAACTCATATTTGTTTTACAAATATATTTAGTGTGTCTGGAAAAATGATTCAATATAATATCAATGGTTTAGAAGCATTTATATCGCAAGTGGAACAGTGATGTATTGTATGTAATATATAGTTTTAACCAAAAACCACTAAAATTAACAGTGTTCAGTGTTTTCTGTTTTTTTCTATGTTTTTCACAGTTTCATGATCTTTTCTAGACTACCAGCTTTTCATTTAAAAAAAGCATATTATTTTAAAATCTGAAAATGAAAATGAAATTGATGTAAACACACTTCATCCATATTTTAAACCAGCCTTTGTATTTTTTTCTTTTGATTTAGTTGACCAGCAATTTCCAGCGCCTAATCCTATGTTCGGCTGCCATAATCCTTCAGACTCTTGTCCAAGCAGCCAAGCGCTGCTGCTGCGAAATTACAACAGGTACAATAATTTATCCCTGTATGAGTTTGTTTTTGCTTTATTTCCCCTTTTTTCTGGTCCTCAGTCATCAGTTAATGTCAGATTCTTTCCACTGACACCATATGCAGCTTGCTCACTTGCTGGTAATTTTTAGAAGTGTGAACTCTCTCTGATCCCACATTAAGCCCCATGTTTGCCTCTACAGCGTCTGGGTTGTGAATCCTAATTTGTTCTGAGGTTAAGTGCTGCCCACTGGTGCTCAGCAGGCCAAAACAAACACTTAAGTGATCTACTGCTGATGTGTCTCAGTCCAGCCTCAGGAAAAATGAGGAGAAAAGTAAAAAGGAGAAATTTTAAGTGAAAGTGAGAGTTGCGAGAGTGGCGGAGAAGCTGCCACTGAAAATCTGCTTATTTGAATCTGTGGACGTGTTTTTCACTTGTTTTCGTTTGGATGGAAAACATCTCAAAGGGTAAATTAGGATGAAATTCTTCAAATGCCGGCCTGCAATGTTGTTGAAGAAAAGGAACATGTACAACTCAAATACTGGGACGGCAGCTGATAAGAACGGGGAAGACTGCACTGTTGTTAGAGCTATTGCATGAACTGGAAACCCTCAAACAAACATGCACACGGGTGCACGCGCTCATACACATGGTGTATATATGTCAGATATCAGTGAGTCTTTGCACAGTTTAACATAGTTCAGAACTGATTAGTGAGCCATCGCAATCCTTCCCTCAAGGACTTCTGAAGGAATGTGGTCCAGAATTCCCCTGAAAGTGTTTCCCGCCATTAATGATACCGAGGACAGAGTGATGTCATCCATGGGTCCAGGGTGTACTAGGCACAGAGGCTCTCACCCCCACAATGAGTGCACAATCCCATCTTCAAGTGTGCGAGTTTATGTGCTGTATTTGTGTGTGTCTGTGTGAAGTAGTGTGATCTGCCAAGGTAAAGAATGGCTCAGTGCCTGTGTCTTTTAATGAGGCCAGTGAGGAGTGTGGTGGGTGGACAGCATGTGTTAATAAGTGAACCATTTGGACTTCCCCTGAATGAAACATCTTCATTTTATGTACAAGGGAAGAAAACTGTCAGGAGGAATTCACAGTAAATCTTGTCTGTGATTATTAATTTCAAGGTTATTTCCAAAAAGTAACCAAATAATAAAGAAAAAAAAAACTGAACATAGCCTATAAATTACTTTCCCCCACTTTCCTAACTCTGCTCTAAGTGCAGTGTTAACCCTGTTAATGCCGTATGCTGTATGTTTTACTCAGTGATAACCTGTACCAAATGGCATCTCAGCTGGAGTGTGTAACATGGAACCAAATGAACTCCCTGGCATCATCTATAAAGAGGTGAGACTTTGTCGCTTTTTATTATTCTCAACACCATATGGTGCAGTTTTTAGTCTTCACCGGTGCTTTGTTTATGTGCACTCTTTCACTTCTAATGCATGTTCTAAATACTAAGTTGAGTATTTGCAAGTTTTCTGGTTTAGGCTACTATAAAGTCATTCCAACTTTAAAAAAGGAAGAAAAAAGAAGGAAAACAGAAAGAAGGGGCCATTTGTGCTAAATAATGTGAGACGAAGCTTTCCTTGCTCAAAAAATAAAAAAAGTCTCAGATGAAGTTTATGTAGGATCCTGTCACCTAAATTTACAAGCCGAGTGAGAAAATATATCTTCAGGGCCCTGGATATATTGTTAGAGGCAGGCATGTTTAAGGATTGTTTGGAAGAGAAGAGGAGAAAGGGTTTTGTTCAAGTTGGAAATCCCTCAGGAAACATGGCATTTATGTCCTACCTACTCCACTGTTATAATTAACTTGTAATTTTAAAGAATATTTTGTTCCTGCCTACCAGCGGCCATCCAACCAGCTATGACAGTGACCCCATAGCCCCACCTCCACCCATGCTTGTCAGCACCCAGTACCACATACACACCCACGGCGTCTTCAGAGGACTTCAGGTTAGTAAGATTTGGTCACACATATGAACAAAGACAGAAAGTGAACTTCCTCAGTGTAAATCCTTCTCCTTTCTTCTTAAAGGATGTCAGACGGGTATCTGGTATCACTTCCCCTGTTGCGAAGACTTCAGAGGCCAGTGAGAAGAGACCTTTTGTGTGCGCTTATCCCGGCTGCAGCAAGAGATACTTCAAACTGTCCCATCTGCAGATGCATGGCCGCAAACACACAGGTGGAGGCTGATTAGAACATTTGTACTCATTTGTCCTGCCCACTTTGAAATGTAACGACTTTAGGCTTCGATGATGACAGCTGGTTTGTATTGCAGGAGAGAAACCATACCAGTGTGATTTCACAGACTGTGGCCGCAGATTCTCTCGCTCGGACCAGTTAAAGAGACACCAGCGCAGACACACAGGTAGAGTGGTGTGAAGCTAGTATATCTAATCCCTCATTCCACTATAGATAGGTACATCAGGTTTCCTTTTTGGACAATACATTTAAAAAGTAATTACTTAAAGGATTTTGAATTTCCTGGTAGTGTGGAGGAGGCAGTTTTGAATGATTAATGAATATTTTTTGAAGCGAGAAATGAGTCATTGTAATTAGTGTTTCATTATTTATAAAATCCTGGCTGCTGCCTTTATTCTCCTTTTAACTCTTTTTTCTTAAGCCTCTTACTGCTTTCTATAAATATAGTGGCCATCATTATTGCTTCAAGACCCCGTAATGCATAAAACTATATCATTCAGTCCAGGAACACAACAAAATAAATATTTAGAAATTAATTCACTATGAGAAACAAATAATTTTTCTATGTATTGTGATTTTGTATTTATTTAATTGATAATACTGAATGCTGCATAACCAGAGTGATCAATTATAATCCATTAATGCTAGAATTCCCATATCTAGAATGAATCTAGAGTAAATTTTATCACATTTTCTTAATAGTAATTTTTAACCATTTAATCTTACACTTAACTTCTGACCCTCTTCTTACCGTTTCCACACTCATTCATGTTTCTGATGGTGCAACAACAACCGTCATCTCTGCGTAGGGGTGAAGCCCTTTCAGTGTGAGACGTGTCAGAGAAAGTTTTCACGGTCAGATCATCTTAAGACACACACTCGGACTCATACAGGTAAAACAAGTGCGTATACCTTTATTTTCTACTTCTCTATTCGAATTGATTTACACACAATAAGTGCCTTCACTGAATTCACTCTAAAGCAATGCTTTCTCGTGTTTTCCCCTTTTTTTTGCGTGTCCCCTCCTTGTCAGGTGAGAAGCCCTTTACATGCCGCTGGTCCAACTGTCAGAAGAAGTTTGCCCGCTCTGACGAGCTGGTGCGCCACCACAGCATGCACCAGAGGAACCTGACCAAGCTGCAGCCTGCCATCTGAGCAGCAAGAGGAGGAGGAGGAGGAGGACAAAGAGGAATGTGACAGTATGTTGTGCCAGCTAGTAGAGAAAGATGCCTGGATTCTGGTCAGCGGTTATGGTGCTTTGCCAGACTTACCGAAGTGGCGAGCGCAGCTGATGCCTGCGTCAACGTCAGGACTCACAGATGATCTCGAAGGTCTTCAAGATGCACTTCAACTACTACTAGCAATAAAAGTGCCATTTTGAGAGGGTATAATGCCACAGTAACGCTGAGCCAAGATTTTTGTTTTTAACTTTATGAGATGAGGGAAATCTTGACATACTATTTTGAATATTTTACGACACATGCACTGGCTTCTTCTTTTGTTTTTAAAATGGTCTCACCTCTTCAATATGTTGGACATTGTAAACTGGATTTAGAGCAATAAGAACAACTCCTCAGTGTTTGTCTGTTAAGTTGAACACAGAATCTTCGGTTGTGGGAATGTCGACATCTTTATCTTCCTAAAGTGTACATTAGACTGCCCAGATTGCTTTGTATATACTTCATGTGGTGCATTTGCTCACAATATATGGTGCCTTCTATATTCTTGTGCATTTATAAAATCTTGAGTCACATCAGTGCACGCTTGTGTTGGCGAGAGACAAAGGAGGTGTGGGTGTTGTCAGGTTAAGAGGCCACCTATGAGACGAGGTGGGGGTGTGAGGTGGGTGACAGACAGTAAAACAGCACCCCTCTGCGACTCTGACAGGGTGCAGATCTCACCCAGCTAAATCTCAAGCACACATCTTCATAACTAGGAACATCTGGAGCCCAATAAATCTCATTAGAAAAGACACATACCTCAGTGTCAGCAGGCTGCTCTCCACTGACTGCCCCCTTCTACGCAGGCTGGGCCCCAAAATGCACACATGCACATGCTTGAGTTCTTGCTGTACATAATAGCCTGCAGTTTACAACAGCACTTTACACCTTTTATCCACATGATGGCAGTGTCATCCTTTCTCGTCTTGCAAATGGAACTTGTATTCAGAGTTCTCGACTGTGACTGAATTCATATACTGTTTATATTTTACCACCTCAGCCTGAAGATGTCCAATTTATTCTTGTCCGTCGTCACATTGAGCATCAGTACAGACTATATTTCGGTCCATGAAATATACATGGTTTCAATAGAATGTGTGTTTTTCAGCTTATCTGCAAATCTAGAGGAAAGGCGATGGGATGATTCAGCTTCAGAGGGTGTGTTAATAAAATATGACTCAGTGTGGGCAGAAAGTGTTGTTGCATGGCTCATAGTATGTTTTAACTGTTATCAGTGTGCTCGCATATGGAAAGCACAGTGTACGTTTAAAGAAGACATTTAAAAGAAAGAAAAGAAAAAAAAAAGCCCAAACAGGGTACAGTATGTACCTGCTCTTTTCACGGCAGCCCTTTTACACTTGACGAATTAACAAAGATTAAAATGCCTTTCTCCTACTTCAGGGTCATGGACGGCTCATTTGAAGTGCAGATTCAGGTTGTTTTCCAATTCCTATAATGGCAGGGAGGTAGTATCTCTGTGATGTTTTTTTCTGCTTCTTAATCCAGTGCACTTTGATTAAGAAGGGCTCGTCTTTGTTCTCTCTCAGCGGGGGTGTTGTGAATTGCTGGAAGATCAGACGGACAGAGTGAAAGACAGAGCTGAACATTTTACTCACTTCAGTTCACTCTTTACTGGATATCGGCAAGGCTTTCCGGAGCATGAGGTTCTGATGCTTTAAATGTCCTCAGTCTTTACTACCAATGACTATCACACTCACTCAGATCTGCGCCCTATACACTGATCTTCTGCATTTCTTTGCGGGCATGTGTATTACCCAAACAACACAATAAATGTATGCACTCAGTCCCATCCTGCCAAATGTTACCCCCAGTCGGAATGCATGAACACACACATAGGCGTACACACACTCGCTCGCGCACACGCCACCAGATGCCCCCTCAGCTGTACTGCTGGCAGTTTGCCTTTAAGGGGTGTCGGCATGGGTAATCTCAGGTGACGTACACCTGGTAAGGCACAGCCCAAGACATCTGTAGGACAGCAGGCCTGCTAGCTTCACAGCCTCCACAACCACATGCAATGTCCTGAAAAGGTTTCTATCAAAAGTAAAAGTTGTTTAAATTCACTGTCACAAGGAAAGCAAAGGAAAAGGTGCCTTTTTTCATGATTTAGTTGTATGGAACAACAAGCTGTTTTTTGTAGTTGGTTTAAACAGGAGTGGTCTTATTTTTCAGTATGTCATTTGGTGAAGTCCCAGGTGCTTCCAACATCAGCATACATTTCCCGCTGCGTTTCTTTGGGCCAAAAGACGTTATTTAACCTCCAGGAGCTGGAAAGGTCAGTGCACATGTAGCACACACAGGCTCCTAGGAGCCCCAAGGGATTGTTAACAAGGTCAACCCTCCAGAGAGACAACTCAGAAGGGTTACAAGGAGGCCCGCATGCAAAAACAATGCTGTGCCAACAGGAGGCGCTGTCAGGTAATGTTCACATGTTAACTGAAGCATGCTGTTAGTTTTATTCCCAGACAGCTTTCTCCCCCTCCCTTCGGGCTAGCTCTCTGGTGCAGAGCTGCTGCTTCACAGTCTGAGTGGGTCTAGGGGTTCTTGGGGGTATTCCCTGTAGTAAAGCAGGGAGCCTGAGGGGCTCTGGTATGTAGGAGCTTTGGGAATGCAGAGGCCTTGGGGGGCCTGGAGCTCAGATGGGGCCTACAGGGTAAACTTTCTCACTCAGGGAGCAGAGATGGAGCAGATACAGAAAGACAGCGAGGGGAAAACACCTTGAGAGGAGTCTGTTAGACATGCAGGCAGCAGCCGGAAAGATCCCATGAGGGTACACAGACACGGGAACAAACACACACTTACGTATACCCTAACCACAAACCAATATGTGGGACAGCAAGGAGAAGCAGATAGCACGTTTTATGTATTCACGTTCTCATCAGAAATTTCATCTTTTATCTTCCCATCATTTCTCCCTCCTGCTGTCTCTTCTGTGCCACGGGAAGATATTAACGTCTAACAGGATTAGATGTGTCTCTATCATGTGATCTAGAAGCTCACAAACCAACTCATGCCCCCTGGGGGAACAGTGGGATGGGAAAGACCTTGTCTCCCCTCTCCATCCCAAAGGTATCCAGATGCTGGGACATGGGGAGAGAAACCCACAGAAAGAGAGATGAAAATGTCGACAAATGGAGCGAGAGAGTCATTTTGTCCAAAGATATCAAGTCTCACGGGGACAGCATTGTCTACACCCTCACTGTGATGAATTTCAAAACAACTCAACTGCGGGCCACTTTGCCCGCCTTTTAATTAAAACTTGAGAAGTTCCTCTCAGCGTATATCATGTGAGATATGCTGCAGCTTGCCAGAATGTGTGGGTGACTGAAGAAGCCATTTGAAATCTGTTTGAAACTGATTTTGAGTCTTCCTGACCTCAGTCCAAAGGGCTCCCATTTCTCCTGAGGCAGTTACAATTAGTTACCAACTCACTAAGTTTATGGTTCCTAAATTGAAATATATTGCTCTTTAAAGCCTTCTCTCTAATTGTGTAGTCATTAATTGCTGATTCCCTATCTACACTGTGTTGATGGGCACATAAAAACTCATGGTGATAGATGAGCGCAAGTGCAGTTCACAAAAAAAAAAAAAAAAAAAAAGTCAGGGTGTACATCTTATTCTGTCTCACCACCACTAGGAGGAGTAAAGTCCTCGGATAATTCTCTTTGGTAAAAGAAAAGATACAAGAGTCATTGTCCATAAGTAGAAACAAATTTATTAGCCCACATTTACAATTAAATACAATCACATGCGTTGGATGACAGAAGTAATGGCCTTTGCATGAGGGCAGTTCCCTCAAATCAGCCTAGACAGGAAGGAGAAATATATTTCTGTAGTCATCTGGATGTTTGAAATGTTTTCACACACAAACAATTCCTCATATAAAGGCTGTTTGTACATATTAGCCTGAATAAGTCTGGTGGAAAAATCCTGAATACCTTTTTTTTATTTAAATTTTTTTTTTTTTGGGGGGGGGGGGGGGGGGGGGGCAAAAAACATCATATAAAGACATGCTGAATGTTTTACATAGTATAAAGACTTAAGTATGTGATTTAAGTGAGACTGAGGATGATTGGATGTTTTAATGTTCATTATGACAAATGGAGGGATCCGCTCTTTCAGTGAAATGTCCATTTCTGATGAGTTCTTCTAGAACAATGATTGTGGGAAATTTCATCTGGTGAGCAAGAAACGGAACAAAAAATTCTTTGTGATGCAGTGTTTAAAGTTCACAAGTAGGTGGTAATGCCTGGTACATTTCACTGTAGTTAATGTAAGCTAAGGTAAGTTCACGTTGACTGGACACTTTATATATGTATATTTTTTTTTTCATTAGTACATCTATCGACTACACAGCTTGTGTAACCAGGAAGTAGGTGTGATACTTGTATCAAACAATAAATAATCTTAAGAACAATGTTACTATTCTAAATGTTATGTATCTTTTTGATAACATCTTTGTTTACAGCAAATGTTTAGCCTAATAACTACAGAAATGAATATATAATATTGTTTGAGCTGTCACATTAAACCACGTATCATATATATAAGCTTTCTCTGAAAAGCTAATGAAAAAAATAGTTGGACTTTTTCGCCTTTATGCCTGTTATTATATAATGGGCATAAAGCTTGTTATGAAAGCTTCAGAACGGGATGGGTCAGATGTCCCAAAGATCATTACAAACAACACCCTGGGCTATAAATCCCCAGGGTGGAAGGAACAAACACAGGACATAATAATAGACAAAGATGAGGGAGCGTACATTTGGATGAAAAATAGGGCATCGTGATTATGAGAGTCAGAGAGGAGCAGGGGAGCTAAGGGGGAATTGGATGCTATGCGTACTTCGTTATGGTGGCTGTTTAATTGTAGCAGTCATTTTGGCTTTGGAGCTGTTAAGTGCTGATATGGAAATAGAAGTGTGCTATAAAAAAGCTCTTTAAGAGGAGATTGTTGGTGGACACTTGGAAATTGTATTGGATCGGAGGGGTGGGTGGGGGTGAGGTTGTAGACATTAATATGTTGCACTTTATGACCCTCCTCTCCCACTGTCTCCACCCTGTTTTCACCCAGAGGGCTCATTATTGTCAGAGGAGAGGGGCTGATCTACGCAGACACTCATATGAGAGCCGTCTGAAGGCATTAATGTGCACACACTCCCCCAGTGTGAATGACTAGAACCTATCATAAACAGGAGGAGCAGACTGTTAAACATGGCCGCTAGGCAGGTAGTCCACGCCCCCCCCCCCCCCCCCCCCCCCCAAATCCCCCATCTTGTTCATGCAAACACACATTTGGTTCTTTTACATCTCTGTGCACTACTAATACTTGTCCACCTTCACTCACACATTGGCTCAAGGACATAGATGCACCCTGACACATGACAACCCTCATATGGTATCTGGAGGAAGTACATTGAGTAACTTAGTGCAATTATTCAAATGTATGAAGCAAGACTGACTCCACACTCCTTAGCAAAGCAGTAGAGAAAATATTATATTATCTAACAGAGAAAAAAAAAGAAACAAACAATACAGACACCTCCACTCTGAACCTTCCTCAGAGCTGGACCTGTTTTTTTTTCTTTTTGACAGATAAAGAAATTCATGTATTCTTGGATGACTGTACAACTGGAGCCATGCCCATGTTTGTTAGCCTATTTCAATAAATTCTTATGGAAAAAAGCAAAAATCAAACATTCTTATTGTTAAGTTATTTAAACCTGAAAAAAAGCTCTCAAGTAATTCAAACCAGAGTAAAAATATCAAACATGACTTGGATATTTGGAGGATAGCTTTGTAGCCATTTTTGGCTTCTAGTTTGAGAGTGAAGAAGAAGGAGGTCTTTCATTAGAACAGAATAACACAGCCCACACATACATTGCTCTGTCCCTTGTTCCTAATGAGCTTTATCGCATTGGTCCCGCTTGACTTGTCTTGCTAACTGGCACACATATATCCATATGTTCCACATGAGCAAGCAGAGGGGACAGGCTGGGTGGCAGAACTGCTTTCTCAGTTACATCTGAGAGTTTTACTGCAACAGCCAGGAGCAACAGCAAGTCAGCTTAACTCCATGTCTGCTTTCCACACGCGCGTGCGCGTGTGTGTGAAGTCTGTAATTAGTCCTGAGAAGTGTTAATAGTGTGCGCTTGTTCCTGATGTTCAACGAATAAAAAAGTTGAATCCAGACTTGAAAAGTTGAGTTGCCTGGACGATTAGCTGTCTTCATTGGTGAAGCTATAAAGACAGGCAGCATTCAAACACAGAGACTTTTTACAGAGGTTAGGAAGGCAAGCCCCCCAAAAAAGACTGACAAAAAAATAAAAAATAAATATTGCAGCACAATAGGAAAGAAGTTTTGAGAAACTCAGTGGTATGTAGGCTGGTGTCCAGTCAGTGAAAAAGATGAACACCAGTGCTCACCTGTACCTGTTACCATTTGTAGCAAGGACACAGAGAGAGCATGACACCATGTCACACTGACAGTGGAAAATTAGTATTTTAACTTTTCTACATGCATAATGATTTTTATTAAGTTGTGACGATGATGCTGTAAATAACTGTAAATGTTGACAATTCAGAAACTGCAGAAACCCAGGATTATGTTTGAGGTTATTAATTTGGCTAGTAGTATTAGATATATGAATTCCCAACCCAATACATTTAAGCATTTAGATTTCTACCCATCCTCTTCTGCTTATCCTTGTCAGGGTCGTAGGGGGGCTGGAGCCTATCGAGGCTACCACAGGTCACTAACCTGGCACAGGGCTAACACACAGAGAGAGAGAGACAATCATTCGCACTCACATTCACACCTATGAGCAATTTAGATTCACCAACTGTATGTCTTTGGATTGTGGGAGGAAGCCGGAGTAGCTGGAGGGAATCCATGAAAACACGGGGAGAACAAACCTAACTCCACACAGAAAAAAGCCCCGCCAGGTGGTGGAATTGAACTCAGGACCTTCTTTTAGTGAGGCATCAGTTCAATCGTGTCACCGTGCTGCATTTAGACATAGTTAACCTAAAACTGCGGTTTGCCTTAACTGAAGTTCAAACTGTGTATCAGAATGAGGAAACACGGTTATTTAAGTGATTTTAAGCGTGGCATTGTTGTTGGTGCCGCTATTTTGGCACTTACAACAATATACTTGGATTTTCCTGCACAGCCATGTCTAGATTTTACAGAGGATGGTGTTAAAAAGAACATATCCAGTGAGTGGCAGTTACCTGAGTAAAAAAGCCTTGTTGATGCCACAGATCAGAGAAAAACGGCCAGACTCTAATTAGACTGCCGCTAATTACAAAGGTATGCAAAGAGCATACTTTATTGCACAAGTCTAACCTTCAAGCAGATGGGATACACCAGCAGAAGACCACACTGGATGTCACAACTAAGAATGCCAAGGAGAATTAGGGCCGTTCTGATGGTAAAAGAGATCCAAGTGTGTATTGGCAAAGTCTAACTAATAAAGTTCAACTCACTGCTGAAAGCCCTTTAACTCAGAACAAACACTGAACAATGTGAAATAGCTGGCCTCTAATAAGACATGTCATCTTTAACTCAAACACAAATTAAAAGTGCAAGTAACATGGAGTAAAAAAGAAAAAGCATTTCTACATGTGTGGAATCGCATAGCAACTGTAGTTCCTATGAAAGCCTTTGATTAGCCTCCAGCTTAACGTCATAAGCACACAAAACTTTTTATCCACCTTTTTTGGATACATTTTGTGAGCATATGCAGTTTCTAATGCAAGTTTGTGCCTGTGTGGTATGCAAATTATGCAACTTGAGTTTGGGACATTAAAATATATTTTTTTAAAAATGTGTGTTTAAGAGTGAGTGTGGGTGTGTGGGGGAATTGAGTAACAGTATCCTGATCAAAAATCCCAAGAAAGTTTTACTGATATTTATTCACACACACACACACACACACACACACACACACACACACACACACACTACATTGTTCTGAAAATAATAATAATAATAATAATAATAATAATAATAATAATAATAATGATGATGATGATGATAATGATAATCCAGGTTGGTAGGTACAATGCCAAGACAAGGAATAAGTCTTTGGAGTGAGGTAAAGTAAGCAAGAACTTACTCGTGAGAAATCAAGGACGGGAAACTTTATTTCCACCTCTTACATATTCAGTAGGCCTTAGCCTAATTGACCTTAAAATCAGACAGTTGTAAACAGATAAAGTTAAAAATGAAACATCAAAAAGTGAAAACGTGAACACTGAGCACACAGTTGGCCTTACGTATACCAATAAATACATTTCAAACTAAATGTGGAGAAACATTTTTTTTTTTTTTTTCACAGGCTACACTAAAACCAAATGCGTGCAAAAACCATGCCATTAAACATCAGTAATCAACAATTCTTAAAATACTTAAAGGATATAAAAAGTCTTTAGTTATCAGGACAATAAAACTGTAAACAAACAAACAAAAAAACTAAATTTGTGTTGTCTGTTTTTCTGAAAAGGAAAAGACCTTTAGTAGAACACTATATTCCTCTCAAACCTAAAGTTCAGAAGCAATTCAATAAATAAATAAATTCAGAACAAATGTTCTGAGCTGTGGTTTCACATTAGCATCAAAAATTGTTCCCATGTCTGACAATACTAAGCTTTGACAAGTTTTGTTACAGCCTATCTACACAAATCTCTGAGGCAATGAATCCGGCGATTCGGCTGGAAGGCACCATTGTTGGAAAGTAAGTCCACGGGGTCTGGCTTTGCTCCTGAATGTCAGAAGCACAACATCAATACGAAGACTGAAACAGACCCACAGAGTTAGTGGTAGGATCGACACTCATGCGTCCTCTCATTTGGTACAGTGTTGGTTTGAAGTCTAACAAACTGACATCTGTCCCACTCTTACTGTCACTGTGTGTGATTGTGTCTTTGTAGACCAGCGCTCCTCACACACAGACACACACACACATGAAGCTGCAGTGAGAGCTCAGAGCTCGTCGTGGTTCCTGGTGAGGTCTTCTCCATAGTTAGTAGCCTGACTTCCCACAAACATGTTCCAGTTCTCGAGGATCTCCTCTTTAGTCAGCATCTGATCCTGAGATAGAACGTGTGAAATATGATGATTAAAAAAGCTCTTATTTAAATGTAAACAAAAACACTCTCCCGAAAGCAGAAAAACACTCAAGTGAAGAATTCTGGTGTGAACTGAAAACGAAATACACCAATAAAGAAAATTAACTCGTTTGCGTGCCGTCTCTGTGCCTGCACTCTGGCGGCCCGTCCAGATCGTACACTTACTTTTGCCCTCTATCGGCTAAGACAGGTTCCAGCCTGTACACAGTGACTCTAATGAACCCTGTGCTGACAAGCTCTCATATCCACAAGGGCACAAGCAATAGATATGAAATCATATCAATATAACTCTAACAGTATACCTTGTCCTGATCAGACTCGTACACCAGATGTCTGGCCTCCGCCTGTGCATGATCATAGTCCTGTGGCATGATCCAGTGACGGATTTCATCCTGGTCCATTTTTCCATCTTTGTTCAAGTCTCGGAAGTCAGAGAACTGTTCCCTCTCAGTCTTGACCCACTCTGGTTCTGGACCACCATCCTCATGTGCAAACATGTCCGCTGAAACCCAAAGAAATGATGAAAGAACATTTGAATAAAGACATTTCGACATTTTTTTAGTTTGCATTTGAAGAGAACGCACAATTTACACCTTAAATACACTCCTGGTATAAATTCCTACAGAAATGGCATACACATTATGTACACCATTTCACATGCAAGCTTTCCAAAGCAAACACTAATGACACTGAAGCTCTGAATGAATAAAACCCTAACATCCATCTATAGTGGAGGTGAAGGTTAAAAAAAACAGATCATTTATTTTGTCACCAACGACATGCCAATCTATGCATCCTGACATTATACAGTTCTCTGTTCCTGTCCTGTGACAATGGTTGTTTCCCTTTTTGTGTAAAGTACGTTCAACATCATGAATTTTCAACAAGATGAGAGTCAACAGCTTACAAAGCACTGGAAAGAGATAACAGCAACCGCTCTACAACGAATACCACTTATGCTCAGCAGACTGAGCCATATGTCAGCAGTGACATCACTGTGCTTGAATAATTTCAAGTAGTGGTGTCAAACTTTTTCTTTCAACTTGGAGCCAGCAAAACATACCTTTCAGTCTACTTAGAAACACTGCTGTCAGCACAGTTCTCCGGGTTAACCACGTTGTGGCAGACAATGGGTGATGTGTCTGTTAGTAATAAGGCTGGAAAACGCATATTAGCTCCACTGGGACGACATTTAAAGTCCCCCCGAATCCCCAAATTTTGCCCTTAGCAAAGCCATCTAGTTGGCTGGACTGGAGACCTATCTGGCATGGTTAATTTAAAGGCCGCTATCAGGAGTTCTAAATTACAGTTTATACAATCCACTGTGTCCTGTTATCTCAGCAGTGTTGTCATTTCAGTGTACTGATAGAAAAATCATCAACACTAAATGATTCATAATTAAAGAACTGTGCACACATAATGCTACTAAGAGGACATGCACATATTTCTTATTTTCTGAAAAGAGCTGAAAAGTTACTGCAAACTCCTGCAACACTTTAAAATCCACTTTTTTCCAGTGATTAGGGGATTGACGCAAATTGTTGAAATATTATATTATGCTCCTTATTCACATTCCTGTTCGTCTTTGTATGCTTCAATTTGTCAATGTGTGTTTTAAAAACACTGAGTGGTATATTGTAAGGTTTTAAGTGGATGTTTGAGTGCTAATGGGTTTTATTTTTTTACCATTGCTTAATTAAATGAATTCAATTTTTGAATTAACTCACCGATATATTCGTCCTCATCCACATGCCCATCACTGTTCCTGTCAATGTCCTCCAAGGTTTCCTGCATAGAGAATGAGATGATAATATCATTAAAGGAAGACACAAGGGCCCGTCAACTATAGAGGAACTTTCACTTTGAGTAATAGAAGAGAAACGTGCAGCCCTGGGGTGTAAAAGTGAATTTATAAGATTCTGCTCACAGCTGGGCTGGCAGAGTGACACAACAATACAGCACTGCTGATGAGTTGCACTCAACGATGATTTACCCTTTTCAGCAAACACTTGGTTCCACTAGATTTATCTGTAACATACTGGATCTGACAGTATGTGAATTTGGCTAACTGGTTAATTAAAGGGAAGGGAGTTTAAGTATCTCAGGGTTTTGTTCATGTGGGGGTGGCACTTGTAGTGATGTGGATGCTGTAGTGGTCTGAGCATGAAAGCAAAGCTGTCAGTTTGGTTCCTACTCTTACTTATGGTCACGAACTTTGGGTAGCAACCAAGAGAATGAAATCTTGGATACACGATGCAGAGACTATTTTCTTCCAAAGGGTGTTCAGGGTCCCCTTTACAGACAGGGCAAGCAGCTTGGCTGTTCTGGAGTTACTTAGATTAGAGCTGCTACTCCTACATCTGACTTGGATGACTCCTGGATAACTCCTGGATGCCTCCTAGGTTCAGTGTTTTGGGCAGGGAGGATGCCCTGCTAAGTAGCAGAAGATGGGTGGATGGAAGGATTTCTAATAGTTCACTAAGAGGAAAAAAGAAAATCTTTTTCTTAAACCCACATAGCCTGTGCAGGGTAAGCAAAAAGAGATTTTTCTCCAGTGTAGCTCTTTATAAACACTAAAAGGGTAAGATGTTCTCCGTTTTATAAGGATGCAAAAAGGACATGACAATTCACAGCAGTATAATCGGTATCATAATTAAAACCTATGTTCTGCTATAAAATCTTGTCTTTGCTTGGAAAATAACATAATGGGTTCAGCAATGAACTAAAGCATTTTATATGAGCTTTCTTTCACATCAAACAGTTTCAGATCACTAAAACTGACCCTTTTGTAACTCTTTTTAGGTTGAAATTCAGAAATTCTCTTGGTGGTGTGTTAAAGGGAAGAAATGAAGACCTACATAAACACCACCACATACATCCAAGTTTTGCTTCCTGACTAGTTTTCCTAAATTCCTAATCAATAACTATGCCTCCTTGATTATTCACATCTCTCTGACTTTACTAACACCAGTTCTGTTCTGTTTACTTTGGCCAAATACATGTGAATGCTCATGCAAAGTGTTACGCTTCAGAATGAAAGATTTCTCGTCTGCCAAATTTAATCTACTATTCTTAAGGACTGGTATTGTTCCACGTTTGTAGTGTGCAGGAGCTCTCTGGTGCCAATAGTAGATGGCAGCAACACAAGCAGTTTGAAGGTAGAAATGTGAAGTGTGTGTAGGTTTCCAGTTAGCGCTTACCAACTTCATGTTCCTCCCTGATCCTGCACATCAATCTCCTTCAGTTATTGTTCACGCTAGCCTACAGCCACATCCTTTCTAATGTTTTTCCTATGATCGCATGTACCATCAGTTACTCATTTGTTTGCATAGTTTTAGAAAGATCAGTGTTTCTGAAAAATTCATTGTAAGTATAAAGTATGAATGCAGCATGTATGTATGTGTGACTATCGTGTTAGCTCTAGCCAGATTCACCACAATCAGTGAAGACACCCCTGGCTGAACCGTTCTTTGGTAACATTCAGCAACATCATAAAAATGAGAGATTAATAATTAACTCTGTCAAATGGGTAGTACAAATTTTATGAACAGAGCAGCATAGTGCATCACTGCTAACATTCGCCACCCCACATTCCACGAAGCCGAATATATATTTAAAGATTGAGTTTTAAATGGGACGGTCGGTTTGTCCCACTGGACCTGTTCCCAAAAAAAATATAGGAACTCAATCATTTCTGGGCCAAGTTAAAATTTCATTAGGAGGTTATTCAAATGTAGCACATTTATTTAAGTAGCGAGATCAAACACATGGAACAGAAACTCAAAACTCTTGGAATTAAATCATATTTCTTATTAGGCAGACGTGCTCTTACTTTTGGGAACGTCACTTCTTTGAGGTCTGACACGCGTACTCCTTACTTAAAGATCATATGAACACAAAGGGCTTACCAGAACCACAATATCCTTCATGTGTTCAAACTCCTCAGGGTGGAGGAAGGCTGTGAACTCTTCTCTGTCTGCTGCCAGGTCCCCATTCAGATCAGCTGCTTTAAACCTCCTCTCATCACGAGGGAGCATCTTCTTGAAGCTGAACTGGTCCGTGGCATCTTCAAATTCTTCGGGGTTGGCTAAGAGGGTGAAAAAAAAAAAGATGAATAAAAAATGAATCAGGTTTAATAGCTATGTAATACTTTAATACTAAAAACAAACAAACAAAATACATCATGTGTCTTGAACTAGTGAGCCCATACCGAGGTAGTATCCATATGTGGCTTGTTTGTACTCATCCCAGGAAATCTTATTGTCCTTATTCAGGTCATAATCAGTCCACACCTTGGCTACATTCTCATACACATAACGCTTCTGTACGCGCTTTATCCAAGCCTTGAGTTCAGCTGTGGTGATGTAGCCATCTGCATCGCTGTCTATTCGGTCCACAATTTTTCTGTTGGGCAGGGGAAAAAACAGATATTAGTGATATATTAACTAGATCTTATAGGCATATATAGGCAACATACAGTGCTGTGCAAAAATATTGACTCAGCCCCTCATTCTTTATATTTTGGTTGAAAAATATTTATTTATTGAAATGTGCAAAAAATTGATGAAATTCAATATAGAAGGCAAAAATTTAGGTTTTACAATTTAACAAGTTTAAAAGTCAGTATTTGGTATGGCAGTGTTTATTCTTCTTTAAGTAGGCTTCAGGGCCAATTCTTCAGGCTTCTTGAAGAACAGTCAAAGCTCTTATTTGGATGTTGGCTGCTTTTTGTAGTGTTCTCTGTCAAGATGATCTCACACAGCTTCAGTAGTGTTGAAGTCCGGGCTCTGGGGAGACCAGTCCATGACTGATAATGTTAATGTGTGTTTTTCAGTCCAGGTATGCTTTAACCGCACTGGCATTGTGTTTGGGATCATTGCTATACTGAAAAATGAAGCCTTGCTGATAAGATGCTTTTCAGATGGTATTAGATGGTGGATCAAAACCTAATGGTATTTTTCTGCATCAGTAATTCTGTCAAGTTTGACAAGGTCCCAAACACCACCGGCTGAAATGCAAACCCAAACCTTGAAAAGTGCAGATTTTACTTATTATTTTGTTTTATTCAAATATATTTTCCTTTCTGTGTTGTAAAGTAACAGTATGTAAAGTTGACAGAGCCTCCACTGTTTTACAGATGGCTTTAGATACTTAATGTTACACCTCTCTCCTGACATACACAACAATTTAAACCCAAAATTCCAAATTTGGATATCTCTGCTTTTTCTCCCCATTTAAGCTTCTTCACAGCGACCCTTCCACTGAGACCACTTCTGATGAGGCTTTCAGTGAACAACAGATGGACCAACTAAAGAGAGATTCGTCTCTCTGGTCCTGCGTCAAGTTTTCGGTTGATTTTTGTCCTTTTTCTTAAGAACATAAGTTTCAGATACTGTTCATCTGCTGCAATTAGTCCTTTATAGGCCTGCTACTTCCTTTTTATTGTTCACCAATTGTCCACTTCCTGTTTTTTAACGCTTGAATGATTCATGTTAGTGTTAAGTGATTCAACAAACAAACAGACAAAAATAAAAATAAAAATGAAAATAAAGGAATGGACCAAAAATTAGGGGGAAAACAAAACAGATGTCCAAAGAAAAACTTTGAAAACCAATTAAATGTACGAAGGAAAGTATAAAAGTAAAATATAGAGTGACCGAAGACTTTAGTAATGAGATACTGATTAATGACAGGCTGGATTAATAATTAATAAATAATTAATTTCCTATAAGTAATGTGGATTCGTAGAAACGATTTCTGAGGGAGGGGCAGGCAAACCCAGTTTAGGAGGCTAAAAACTGCAGTGCATCTGTGGTGTATTCTTAGACCTGGGCTGCCACGTTGTGATATTACAGGGGTCCTCCCTCTTTCAAGACAACAAGCAGGAGTTTTCTGGACTAACTTGCGTCACATGGTGCCAACTTGTCACTGCAGCAGTGGCAGAAGAAAAAAAAACGTTTAATACTTGAAGAATCCTGCCAACAGAACCACGTGGCACACTGAGTGTGCGCTGCAGTTTTGTACAGAATACCTACATGCAGAACTTCGGCGATTAAACTTTCCTTAAACTTCACCCCCATAAATGAATCTTTAATGAGTATTTGTAATTAAGATTTCTGCAGACTATTAAGTGCACAGTGTGTGCAAACAGTATGGGTGCCATAATAAAGCAGGTGTGCTTTCACAGGCACATGTTCCCATGTTTTTAAATGTTTAGTGTTCTTAGTCTGAACAGTTACACGAAACGGGCTTCAGCGGCAGAGTGTGTGATTTAAAACAAACAAACAAACACAAAAGCTCCAACCTGCCCTTCGAAATCCCACCAAGCCCGTCACTAACTTCACTTTCAGATACCAAAAATCAGCTTATGTGGCAGAGTGCTGGTAGCATTTCCTTACCCGAGCCTGTCCTTGCTCTCTTCAGGGGTGAGCTGATCAAATGTTTTGGCCTCCTCTTTGCCCAGAAAGGCCTCATGGTCATACTGGAAGCTCTTATTGTCTTCGTGGGCTTGTCTGCTTAGCTCTGGCTCATGATGAACTCTCTCTTTTCTCAGCGTCGGCTTGGTCTGCGCCACAGCGGCGCAGAGGAGCACAGCGCACACGAAGCTGAAGCCGGCCATCAGTCGGGGTTCAAGCTGACTTCTCTCAGAGGGCACAGCGATCTCCAAAACGGGCCTACAACACAACAACACACAATGATCAAGCGGCTGTGTAGCTCCTTTCACTGCTGGACCGCTAAACGCCGACTTTTTGTCCTGTCTTAAGCGGCGGAGCGCAATAATGTTGCAGCAATGTTCAAACACCCTCAAAACGCAACCTGCGCCCGCAAACAGGTCCTCTATGAACACCTACACTCCTCGCAGTTTTAGGCAATCCTGTCCCTTATCCCAATGAAAGGGATGCAACCAAACAGGGATTTCCTGCCGCCTTACGTACAGCCATTCACAGGCTCCGTTTCATTCAGGCCCCAGCCCCAACCACTACCAGAATATCCCCCATTGGTCCACGGGATGTCGGTAACACGAGAGGGATTCCGGCGCCACGTTGCAAGCTGACTAACGACCAGAGCAGGAGAATCAACGTGGGTCAGCGAGCAACCAGTGAGAACGGGAGTAACACACACAGTTTTAGGGAACTGTTTAAGTGTTTTCTGCCAACTTGTAATAAGGTGCATTTGAAATGAAAAGGCTGTGTGCACAGCTACGCTGATGTACAGGGATATAAATGAACCATTGCTGTCTAAAAAATTCATCAGTCACAAGTATGCAGCTCGCTGCTTCAGTGTAAAACGTTTAAGGTAAAACATGCTGGAACTGATTTCAGTGTTTGATGTTTGTTTGAGGGTAAAGTTCCTTGAATCCGTAAAATATGCAATACTATAGTAGTATACGAGTACTGCTTACTGGATTTAGATGGATTATTCTATATGTTAGTTGCTATAGAACTGAATGAATAACTTGCATCATGACACAGTTAAAGTCTTGCTAAGATAACAGCTGTGAAATATCTTTGAATGTGTCTATGTGTGTTAGTGTGTCTGAGAGTGATAGAGAAAGTGAAGGATGGGAGGGTAACTAGTGGGAATGTTATGTACTGGCCATGCACTATATTTAGTAATAAAAAGACAACATATCCTATCAGATGTTGAAACTGGGACATTTAAATAAAATGCTGATTTTAACATGCTTTCAGAAACATATTTCCAAAGACTTAAGCATCCGGAAGCTGAGGAGGGCAATTGCTGCTACAGGAACTCTGTGTGGCATTTATCTGGGCTCTAATCTGAGGTGCTGTTAACTTGCGAATTCTGAGGCTGGTGACTCGGATGAATTTATCCTCAGGAGCAGAGGTGACTCCTTCCTTTCCAGGGGTGGTCCTCATGTCAGCCAGTTTTGTCGTAGTGCTTGATGGTTTTTGCTACTACACTTCAAAGTTTTAGCAATTTTCTGGACTTACTGACCTTCAGTTTTCAAAGTAATGATGGACTGTCGTTTCTCTTTACTTAGCTGATTGGTTTGAGCTGCTTGGTTTAGTTACATTTTGTATTTCATAATCCCCAAAACGTTTTCAATGGGTGAATGACAGGCAGGCCGGTTCAGCACCCACTGTCTTTTACTCTTGTAATCATGTGCAGAATGTGGTTTGGCAATGCGTTGCCTGAAAAAGACAAAACCTGGATGGCAGCATATGTTGTTCCAAAACCTGATTTATCGTTCATCACTGATAATCCTTTCACAGATGTGTGTGTCACTCGTGCCATGTGCACTAATGTATTCCCTTGACCGGCCCTTCAAATTTACCTGTAAAATGGGCCCGCCGGTGGGCCCATGGTCAATAAAGGGTTAATGCCCTTTATTTTAAACTGCTTTCTGAAAACGAGTTGGATGGTTAGCTGAGAGGATGTAGCCTCTATTATTTCTTTTGTTGGGTAGAGAATATATGTATGTACAGTTAAGCCCATAATTATTCATACCCCTGACGAATTTTGACTTAAAGTTACTTTTGTTCAACCAGCAAGCTCTTTTTTGACCAGAAATGACACAGGTGTCTCCCAAAAGATAATAAGACGATGTACAAGAGGCATCATTGTGAAAAAAAATATTTCTCAGGTTTTATTTATATTTTAGCAAAAAGTATCATGTCCAGAATTATTCATACCCTTCTCAATAATCAATAGAAAAAAGCCTTTATTGGCTATTACAGCAATCAAACGCTTCCTATAATTGCAGACCAGCTTTCTGCATGTCTCCACAGGCATTTTTGCCCATTCATCTTTAGCAATGAGCTCCAAATCTTTCAGGTTGGAGGGTCTTCTTGCCATCACCCTGATCTTTAGCTCCCTCCACAGATTCTCAATTGGATTCAAGTCAGGACTCTGGCTAGGCCACTGCAAAACGTTAATGTTGTTGTCTGCTAACCATTTCTTCACCACGTTTGCTGTATGTTTTGGGTCATTGTCGTGCTGAAATGTCCACTGGTTCCCAAGGCCAAGTTTTTCTGCAGACTGCCTGATGTTGTTGTTGAGAATCTTAATGTATTGCTCTTTTTTCATGGTGCTGTTTACTGTGATTAGGTTCCATGGTCCATTGGCTAAAAAAACACCCCCAAAGCATTAGGTTCCCACCACCATGTTTGACAGTGGGGATGGTGTTCTGTGGGTTGAAGGCTTCTCCATTTTTATGCCAAATGATCACAATGATGCCAACATCATTGTGACCAAATAATTCAATTTTTGTTTCATCTGACCATAACACTGAAGACCAGAAACCTTCATCTTTGTCCAGATGAGCATTTGCAAAGGCCAAATGAGCTTTTGCATGCCTTAGAAGTGCCTGGAGAAGTGGCGTTTTCCTTGGTCTGCATCCGTGGAACCCAACAGTGTCCGTTGGACTGTCTGGCTTGAGACATTGCCACCAGCAGAGCCCAGATTCACCAGAATGGCCTTGGTGGTGATCCTTGGATTCTTTTTCACCTCTCTCACTATCCTCCTGGCCAGCACAGGTTTCACTTTTGGCTTCCGACAACGTCCTCTGAGATTTTCCACAGTGCGGAACATCTTGTATTTTTTAATAATACTTTGCACTGTAGCCACTGGAACTTGAAAACATTTGGATATGGCCTTGTAGCCCATTCCTCACTTGTGAGCAGCCACAATGCACAGCCGCAGGTCCTCACTGAGTTCCTTTATCTTAGCCATGACTGTCCACAGACCACCTGCAGAGAGCTGCTATTTTTCACCTGTTGAGTTGATCAAAACAGCTATTTCCAATTAATCAGGGTAATTAGGATGCTTTAGAACAGCTTTGACTATTTGGAATGGTATGGAACTTTGGATTTTCCCAGAGACTGTGACAGTTTGTAAAGGGTATGAATAATTCTGGACATGATACTTTTTGCTCAAATGTAAATAAAAGCTGAGAAATATTTTTTTTCCACAATGATGCGTCTTGTACATCATCTTATTATCTTTTGTGAGACGCCTGTGTCATTTCCAGTCAAAAAATAACTTGCTAGTTGGATAAAAGTAAATTTAAGTCAAAATTTGCCAGGGGTATGAATAATTTTGGGCTTAACTGTATGTGTGTATGTGTGTACACTACCAGTCAAAAGTTTGGACACGCCTTGTGATTTAATTGTTTTCCATTATTTTCACGACTATTTACATTGTAGATTCTCACTGAAGGCATTAAAACTATGAATGAACACATATGGGATTATGTAGTACTAAACAAAAAAGTGTGAAATAACTCAAAATATATTTTATATTTTACATTCTTCAAAATAGCCACCCTTTGCTTTGATTACTGCTTTGCAAACTCTTGGCATTCTCTCGATGAGCTTCATGAGGTCGTCACCTGAAATGGTTTTCCAACAGTCTTGAAGAAGTTCCCAGAGATGCTGAGCAATTGTTGGCCCTTTTGCCTTAACTCTGTGGTCCAGCTCATCCCAAACCATCTCGATCAGGTTTAGGTCGGGTGACTGTGGAGGCTAGGCCATCTGGAGCAGCACTCCATCACTCTCTTTCTTGGTTAAATAGCCCTTACACAGCCTGGAGGTGTGTTTGGGGTCATTGTCCTGTTGAAAAATAAATCATTGTACAGCTAAACGCAAACCGGATGGGATGGCATGTCGCTGCAGGATGCTGTGGTAGTCATGCTGGTTCCTTGTGCCTTCAGTTTTGAACAACAGTGTCACCAGCAGTGTCACCAGCAAAGCATCTCCACACCATCACACCTCCACCATGCTTCACGGTGGGAACCATGCACATAGAGACCATCCGGTCACCTTTTCTGTGTCGCACAAAGACACGGCGGGTGGAACCAAACATCTCAAATTTGGACTCATCAGACCAAAGTACAGATTTCCACTGGTGTAATGTCCATTCCTTGTGTTTCTTGGCCCAAACAAATCTTTTTCTTCTTGCTGCTTTTCCTTAGTAGTGGTTTCTTAGCAGCTATTTGACCATAAAAGGCCTGATTTGCATGTTCTCTGAACAGTTTATGTAGAGATGTGTCTGCTACAGGAACTCTGTGTGGCATTTATCTGGGCTCTAATCTGAGGTGCTGTTAACTTGCGAATTCTGAGGCTGGTGACTCGGATGAATTTATCCTCAGGAGCAGAGGTGACTCCTTCCTTTCCAGGGGTGGTCCTCATGTCAGCCAGTTTTGTCGTAGTGCTTGATGGTTTTTGCTACTACACTTCAAAGTTTTAGCAATTTTCTGGACTTACTGACCTTCAGTTTTCAAAGTAATGATGGACTGTCGTTTCTCTTTACTTAGCTGATTGGTTCTTGCCATAATATGAATTTTAACAGTTGTCAAATAGGGCTGGCAGCTGTGTACCAACCTGACATCTGCACAACACAACTTATGGTCCCATCACCATTAGGAAAGCAAGAAATTCCACAAATGAACCCTGACAAGGCACGCCTGTGAATTATTTATCAATTTTTTTCTTTGCTACATAATTCCATATATCTTGTGTCATATATTTGATGTCATCAGTATCTATCTGCAATGTAGAAAGTAGTAAAAATAAAGAAAAACAATTAAATGAGTCCAAACTTTTCACTGGTAGTATATGTATGTATTTATTAATGTAAAGTATGCATATATGATTTAGTCATCCTTCCCACTGCCATAATTTTCATTCCGTCCCTTTAATACCATCCATAAGGCAATAAAGATTCAGATTTATTCCTACTGATGTCTTTGATATCTTGAATGTAAAGATAGCAGTCCAGATAACTGATAGATATCATGTTATCATTAATAGATATTGTTAGATATTATTAATAAAGTTAATCAAAGAAAAACAGTGCAAAGTGAGTAACAAGAAACTCTTAGGTGGAATGATGAACTTCACTTTGAAGATAGTGGTTCCAAAATTTGGCATTTGCTCTTTTTGTGCGGTGTTAAATAATTCCGTTTCTCCCACATAAACTAAATAAACTATTTCCCAAGACTGTTATATCGTATAACATATCGCATATATCACATATTGTATAGCATATCATATATGATATTGTATATCATACCACATATCAGCCAGTGGTGTTGGAGATTTTGTCAAATCAATGGATCTGACATCCATCCATCCATAGATAGCCCTCCCCAGAGCCTGGACCTCAACATTATTGAGGCAATGTGGGATCATCTTGACCGAGAACGGAACAAAAGGCAGCCAACATCCAAAGAAGAGCTTTGAATGTCCTTCAAGAAGCCTGGAGAACTATTAATGAAGACTACTTCAACAACAACAGGATATGTTGAAGAACACTCTGGGGTTTTTTTTTTGTTTGTTTGTTTTGTTTGGTTTTTTGCCTCAGATACACTATTTATTTCCCATTTTCCTAAAACAGTATAAAGTGTAAAGAAGTGTGAGGCTGATTCAACACTTTTGCACTGTAGATTTTAGTATTTACTTAAATTAGTTTAGGTTTTAGTAATTTTAGTTAAAGTAGTTTTTAAGTTATTTTTTTTTTAGTTTAAGAAATACAGAGCATGGGTTTCGGATCATAAACAATCTCTGAGAATGTGGAAAGTTAAAAGATTGCTTCAACTACAGATAACTTCATAAGTCAATGCGAGAGTGTGAAGTCGTCCAGTTTAGTTAAGTCCTTGCGATATAATGTTTCGAGATAGAGGAAGAGTTGGTGTAGGGAGGGGTGTGTGATCATATCCACGTGAAGAAAACGAAAAGAATCACATTACTGAGCCCCATCTCAACATGAGGTAATATGGAAGAACAGACTCTGTACCCTGGAAACAACTTGCTGACACTGCCATGCCTAATCCTCCTTTGTGGGCAGGAGAAACATGTATTTTGCCATTCATCATTAGCATAATAAGCCAGCACATGGCACTTTGCTGTTTTGCATAAACAGTACACCCCAGTTTATGATTATAAAGAGGCCCTGGGGCCAACTAACCTCTTTATTCAATTAATGAATAGTTAATGTATTTAAATTAGTCCTGCCTGGTCAATTTGAATCAGTGTGCTGTGCAGACATGAAGAAATACAAATGTGCTTTCCCAAAGAAATGCATTTCCTAAAGATACATATGGATATACAAGAATACAGGATTTTCATCTTGGTGATGGTGCTCGTCTCAGCAGGATTGATAGTTGGACCCTTTCATTAACTTTAGATCACACAACAGGGGCAGATTTTTAGGTGTTACCTGTATGCTGAAGACTATACTCTCAAACAATGGTAGCATGGCTGAACAACAGCAGGCATTAACATGTTGGAAGGAGAAAGTGGATGGCAAGAGTGGCTTTCAACATGAATATTTCACCAAGGAATAGAACGGGGAGGGGGCTGCAGCTACGGGCGTGTTCAGTTAACCATGAGATTGCACACACTGCAGAATGCATTTGGTTAATGTAATTAAGAAAACCCTATGGTGGGAGACACAGAGCATTAGTGTCCAGAAAATTCAGTTCAGTTGTGGCCTCTTTTTGCCCCGTGCTTACAGACACACACTGCATTTATCAGATTTTTGATCTTCTTTTGGTGCGACAACAGCTTTGTTAGTTTGATTAAGCAACAACAATTAATCAGAGCATCTGAATAATTAAAGGGTTATAAATAACTGAGATCGTGCACAATGGAAGTGAGTTTGACAGTAAATATGATTGTAGTTCTTTTTTTTAAATCGCTGTTTACTGTATACCTGAAGTCATGCCTGCAACATTTCATTTACTAGTATTATCAAGTATCTTCTTTAAGCTTTTGAAGACAGAGAAGCTAGAAACTTGTCGATGTTTGCTTTTTAATGTCATTTTTCCCCTTTTTTGTTGTCTGATGTCTTTCAGTTGCAGCTCAGGACTAGGTGGTTCTCTTTTCTGTAACTCTGAGCCACAAAGGCGACAAAAAACTAACTAAATAAAATAAAACAATGCAGATTTATGCAATGATTTTAATGTTAAATGAGAAGCCTCATGTTGTATTTCGCTAAGACACAAAAACTGAGAATGTTGCCAAAATGAAGATTGTGAGAAAGAACTGAGCTGTACTCCCACTCACATCAAAGATTGATCGTGCTCTGGCGTCACTCATTTGATAGTGAAGCCCCATTATGAAACGTCAAGCTGAGTGCGTTCAGCGTCCTCATCTTGGTGTTTTGAAAGTAGATGGGATCAGTGAGAGGTGGATCTGAGTTGAGGATACCACACGCTCATTGGTTTCTTGTTTTATTCAGTATGACCTGAAACTACCGATTGAGGTCGTAAATTTGTCAGGAAAGTGTCGAGGGCAGATTTTACATGGATTTCTCTACAACCGGGATTCTTTTATGGAACACCAAAAGAATCACCCCTCTGCTGATCATTATAAGAATGCTGGTTTAAAGCACTTCCACATTGGTTTTTCAGACCCTGAAGCTATTTTATGTTATCTGTGGATGTGACCTTGTGTGAAGTTGCCCTTTTTCACACATAGTGTCAGACAGTTTCTCACTACTGGATACAAACTTTTTGATTTTTCATTTTATGTTTACCTTTATCAAAGAAGTGAGACTTGAGGTTAAAAGCCTCTTTTACATCACAAGCCTCTCAAGAAGAACATGCAAAATCCACACAGCAGGGCTCTGCCTGGATTTGAAATCAAGACAAAAACAGTGGCAACAATTGCTAACCATGCTGCCTGGTTTAGCCAAGGGTACCTGGGTAATGAATGCGGGAAAATGCATGTTAAAGACTGTTTTATATCTGATTAGGTAATGTGGAGAAAAGACTGCAGGGTGGAAACAGCTTTAGAAGCTTAGTTTAAAGCACTACAGAGTTATAGCGGCACTCTAAGTGAACATATTCAATATACTTTGAAGTGAGACTTTACAGACAGTATACTGTTGAAGTTCCACTTGTATTTTTCAATGTATTGTTTTATTTTGATTCACAGAAACTGTGAGCCGTGTATTTTAATTTCTTTTTCAGCTTCTGAAGATGGGTATGTAACAAAATGTTTATGAAACTGATTTAAACTATTACTTAAAAAAATAGTTAACAGGCCACATCATGTGTATAAGTGAGAGAGTTTAGGGACTCTTGATTTACATCTCGTTTTATTTATTTTTCTTCACTGTATTACCACAAAAGTGATTTGATACTATTCCACTTTATCCACTAAATTGTTTGGTTTGCGTTCTTGGGATTTCCCTCTGCTTTTTTCTCATTAATATGTTTGTTGTTGTTGCTGTTGTCAGGTTTCAGGTTGTGGAAGATTTGAGGTGGAATAGTGATTAGAGTGGAACAATAACAGAGAACACAGAGTCTCTCATCACAGAATTAAACAATTTTCCTCTTCCCTTGTGAATTTTCATAGTAACAATAACTCACCACCCTCACTATACTCAATAGATTAATAAACTTCTCATTGCTGCCACACAGGAGAAAAGAAACCTTTGCTCTGTTTAATGACAACTGTAAAGTGGAGGCAATCATGGGATACCTCCCATGACATTTCCCCCGTTCCTGTCCGCTCCACTTATCTTAGACAAATGGCCGTGCCAGGCCACTATCGAGATGAAGCGCTTTCCCCGAGTCATTACGTCTGTCACCGGGGCCATTTCCATATTGAAAAATCTGAAACAATAAACGACGCCTGAGCCTTTAATAACTGTGAAGGAATCATATTTGGAAAATTGCATTGAAGCAATAACCTTTTCTCCCTGTAATTAGATGACAGAGAGGTCCTGGTTTTAATTAAGTCAGCAATTTATAGTCGCACAGCCATACCTCAGTGTGCTGATTAGTATAGGAGGGATCACAGAACAGCGTTGCTTCAATTTGAACAGATTTGATCTAGTAATTACTGTGTTATATGGCAAAGGCCGCTGCAAGTCTCAGACTCTAGACTCTGTTGATGCAGTGCTCCATGAAGCATGGCCCTTCCTTTCCAGCGTTACTCGAGCTGAAAATATGTGGCAAGCAAGTGTCTGTCTGAATAGGTTTTCAAAGGGGGGTCATCAACAGAGGACATAATCTTTGAGGAGGCATATTAAGGTGGAATTGTGAATGCGGGGACCTCTATATGTGTGTGCGTCTGTTCGAGAGCATTTGTTCTGAGCGCAGCATGATTTCATGCCGCATCTTAATTGATCCTCTTGGTCACTGTTAAATGTTAACATTTGCACGAGGGGGCAGGAGAGTTAAGGATGCTGTTTTAGTGCAGTGTTAATAAACATGGCAATTTACTGTCAATTTATGTTCTGACAGGTCGTAATGAAGACCATGAAAAGAAGATTAGCTGGAGCTGTTACAGCAGACCGTCTGGGGACCGTCATCATGAGACTGTGGGGACCAGTGCTTGTTGTGCGAGCCGGCAGCCTCTGGCTCGCTGTAGCCGTCTACGTGATTGACAGTAATGGTCCGGTTTCAGAAAAAGAGCGGCAAATTTATGTTCACTCATTTATCAGATTACACAGACGTGCATCTATAGGCGATCGGAACAATAGCGCATGGCAGCCCCCTTGACATATCATTAGTGACATCTAACAGATGCTTGTGATCTGTGCTGCTAATTTCATTTGTTTCTCTGGCTAACCATAACAGGATCTTCACAGTGTGGTTAATGCCATGGTGTGGAAGAACAGGGAGATTTTTGTTTTTCAGAGATGTTCAAAACCACTGAATTCTTTGCTTTTTGTGTTTGTTACTTGTTTGCTGATTGTCTCAACCACATGTGAAGTGTGGCTCGAGTGGCTCAAGTCCCATGGGTAAAGGCACTATGATGGTTTAGTGAGAAGTGCTTTGGATATTAAAGTACTGCCCATGAACCGCTTCACTAGTTTGGCTGTAGACCTCTGCTGCTTGTCCCACCACATCTTTCCCATTGCTTCCTAGCATCTTTCTAGTTCTACAACGGCAAATAAAAATATAAAGATGCCCCAGTTGAAAAGCAGCAGTTAATATGAAGTCAATACACCTGGCAGAGATCAGAGAGACAGTATGTGGAGACTCCTGCAGGACTTCTTTCAACCTAATTAGCAATCCCAATGGCCTAATGGAAGAATGGGGTTAATTAATCCTAGCGGATATCTCAGATTGAGCAGAGGGACTCTTTCGGCCCCTAGATCTTCCCTCCATAAAGGTCACACTTCACAATAAGAGAGCAATGCATGTGTTCCCCCTCTGAGGTCCTCTCATCCAATCCCTCAAAACATAATTTGATCTCCTTTCTTCAATCAGCATAACTATATAGCCAGAAAACAAACCCTGGAACACAGTGGAAGATTAAGTGCTAATACTAAATGCTGTCTTCGGGCTCTGAATCATCCATAGATATGTGACAAAGCACCCTCAGAGTTGATGGGGTCTGGTGCTAAATGCGCGCCACTGGCTAAACATCATTTGTGTGTGTGCTGACGCTAGATGCTAAAGGGTGTCTCTAGGCTTTGGCTGCATGACTGTGGCCTGTGATTTATGGGTCATCATTTGGGTGACATTTTCCTCTGGTTCAACTTTCTAGTCAGTTGGCATTACAATACTTTCTTTACACCTTCTTTACACTGTGGCATGTTCGAGGGAAAACCATGCTCAAGTGTGTGCACGTGCCACAAATACTGTTTTCCAGCTTTTGCGCTGCAGGGTTTTTTCTGTGGCCGAGGACACTCTAGTAGATGAGCACTACTACAAAGACCTTAATAGTATGTGATGTAACGAGATTCATCTTCTCAGAGCATTAACAAATCATAACTGAAACACAACATCAGTGGAACTTAAGTATAAAGTAATTAAGAAACTAAATATCGGTGTTTTTAGTGTACTACTATTGCTTCCACTCTTTAGGTTATTAACAGCTCTTGCAAACTCTTTCACTGACTTGCTTCTCCGCTCCCTCATCCAGCAGATAGAATAGTGGAAAGGTTTTGGCTGCAGAAAGAGTGTCTCCCCTGGGCTGCAGCGCAGCTCCTGTCCCCCTTCTCTCCCTGCAGCTGGAGCTACTAGAGCCAGATGCTTCGTAGCTCCACCACCCTCTGTCCCCCCTTTCTCTCTTCCAGGAGGATGGTGCCCAGAGAGGAGGATGACAAACGCCTATGCCTCCTCTTACTGACGGATTTGGACGACCTGACTCCAGCCCTGCACTGTTCCAACCGCCAGCACAAGATGTTGACTTAATGGAAGGGGGTTGGCTGTGGATGGGCCCATATGCGTTTGTATTGGGAAAATATGGCAGGGCGGTGTGTGTCTGTGTATCTCACTATTCAGTAGGATTGTGTGTGTGTTTGTATGCATCTGCGTGTGTGCGTCTTTTCACCTAGCCCAGACTGCCTACATCCATCATGCCATGGCGCTTTGGCAAAGAGTGGGACTCAGACAGCTTCACTAACACACGGTCAGTTAAATTGCCTGTTAAATTGTCCTGGTCTGTAGCTATCTTAGGTGTAGATAAAAACACTGCACTTAAAGCGTGCACTTAAAGGCAGAAATTGTCAAGTAAATGCCAGCCTCCCTCCATGCATAGAGTGAGAAAGAGCGGGACAGAGGGAGAGAGGAAAAAATGGAGATTCTCCAAGGGAAGCACATTTCCATTACAAGACAAAATTCTGCAGCAAACTAAGGTGAATGTATGTGTGCGACTATTGTCAGTGCCATAACTATGGGTCAAGTGGAAATATCATGAAAATATTCAACTTTAATGTTAGTATAATATTCCCGTACAGGCCATTGCAATCTATATTCCAAATTCTAAAGCACTTTGACACTTTGGAAGATTGACAAAATGATCAAAGTAGGACATACGTATGAAAGCTGCATGAGCTTCAGACCCACCTGATCAATAGACTAAATTATGCATGAGCAGCAAAACCTTAATACCTCTTCATCAACCTTCACCGTTCTCCTTTAATGATTAAAACAACGGTTTCAATCCAATACATTTGACATTTCTCACCATGCAACCAGATGGAAAATTAAGTCCCATTCTTTTTACATTACTGGGATATTAAGGATAATTGCTTGCTTCCTTCTTATGTACCTGGAGCAGAAAGATTTACAGAACTGCTCTCCTGTAACAAGTGATGTAGCTGTGATAATAAAAAAAGATGGGTTAGTTCTGGCCACTGGTCAGTGTCATGAAGGAAACGGCAACAAAGAGTAGGAAAACTCGAGCAAATGTTTGCTGTTTAAATAGGAAAAGTTTGCTACACTCATTGATAGATCACTGACCAAAACTTAAAGTCTACATAATGAACTGATATCCAGTCAAAATCAGGCTTTGTAGGTTTTTAGTACCATGAAGTCAGCCCAAACAGCTCAAACCAGGAACCTTTCTGTACACTCTGATTCATTTTTGAAGTTTAATGGTCATTTATTATTTACACCACTTATATATTAGTGTTTTTTCAAGATTACTATATTACTTCAGAGGGTGTGAGAAGTATGATTTGTGCATAAAGCCAGTAGATAACTTGTCAGTAAAGCTTTAAATTAACTAAGCTGACAGTGTTCTGTTTTATCTTTTCTTTCTTTTATTGTTTGAGATATTTAAAGCTGATTCAGAAATATATAATAGTAAATCTCTAATCTTTTTTCTTCTTACGCATATCTATAATTTCATTAGCCAGTGTGCCAGATATTATAAACTGACCTATTCAAGCCACACACTGTTTATAGCAGTATTAGAATTTGACAAGTAGATGGATGCATACAGTCTGCCAAAGTAAACTGTGAAGTGATATGACAGGTCTGTTGACTCAACGGGGAACTCTGTACATATATTAACTGCATCACTGCACGATGTGTGAAAGTGACAAAAAGACAATATTTGTCAGAAGCTATTAAGATTTCCATATTTGAACAGATGCATGAAAATGTCTCGGTTTAAAAAACTCTAGTAAACTACAGAACATTTAATTGTATATATTGAAATTGTTCATGAATGTAGGTTTTTATAAGATTTCACACTGACATCATAAATGATGATGTCAGTGTTCTTGCAGGAAGGTCGGTATACATATCGTCCTCTCATGTGGATCTTAAAACAAAAGTCTGTATATAAAATCTGCGTCTCCATTCGGCCTTCCTAAACAATGATGCCAAACATGCACAAACATAACAAACAAATGAACGAAACAACCAAGTTTTAATTAAATCCTACAGCCTAATTCGAGCCAGAACATAAATAGTGGACTCAAACAGTGAAAGCAATCATTCGGCACAATGTCTACCAGTTGAGTTGATTACAAACTGCGCCAGGTCAGTTTTGGTCAGTAGAGTACAAATTAACTCAGCGGCACGTTCCGGTATTTACACTCTGCAACATTATATGAATTTTTGTGGATGTCTAATTCGGCGCTAGGGGGCAGAAAAGCTCCACAAGTGGCAATGATGAAGCGCGATGACGCTGGCAGTGGAGCTGAGAGCAGCTGCGGCTTGCAGGCCAAGTTTTGAATGTTTGCTATGATTTAGACTGAGCTTAATATGTAATTCGAAATGGTATTCATGAGTTTTATTGTGAAGGTTTGGTGAAATTGCGCTGTTTTATTGTCAGCATAGACTGTTCTTAAATAGTATAGTATATCACTGAGGTGAAGTCTTAACTGTGCAGTGGGTTATAAGGCAGTTATCATAAAACACCGCAGTATTGCTAGGTTGTGTGTCAGTAGCAGATTACGAAATATAGACCGCACACGTGTCTCTGCAGCAGTAAGAGGAAAGTTTAAGGATGGAGACTGTTTTGGCTGGAGTTCTCGTTCTTGCACTCTTTTAGAGGAAAGTTGAATGGGGATGGGCTCTTTCCATCTGAGCGTTTTACTTTAAAACCACACGGTGAATTGTCGTTTGTCCAAGTAGAGCTCGAGAAGCCAAAGTGCAATCTCGTGTAGGTTTCTCCAGTGGTGGCTGAGCAGCCAGAGAACTTTGCGGGAGATTTTGGCTAAACTTCTGCCCATCTGTCTGCCCATCTGAAGAGGGGCAAACCTTTACTTTTAGGGTGCAACTTACGGAGAAAGACTCTTAGTATGTAAGCGCGTTGGCGCGCGCTTACAGGGTAGAAAATGAATCAGTGAGGATTGACCGAATCAAATGTGAATATTCATCACCACAAGTGTCAGAGTTGTTATTGTTTCTGAAACAGCGTGGTCTATGTGATAGGGTGTGGTATGAGCTTATCGGCAGCCGAGGCTTAAAGTGTGATGCTCCAGGTGCACTTTTACGCACAATATATACCTGAAACACAGGAAGACTCTAAAATTCAACTGTTTACCCAATAAAGCGAATTGATTTTTCTTAGATTGAAATGAGTTAATAATATGCAATATCAACTGTTACCCGCACACTGAACCAAAATCTTGCGTTGATGTGTGATGTGTCCTGCTTGGACCCTCAGTGTCGCGCTAATGCGCAGACATGACACTAATGCAGGGTGACCTCTCCTGCTACAAAAACCTATGCAGCAGTCTTCAAATCAATACATGTCAAAGAAATATGAAAACAAACACCATAAACACCGCGTCTCCGCTCAGTAAATGGGCACGTACCTCTGATCTCAGATTAAAGTTTAATACTTTATTGTATATCGGGACCTATACGCACAACTAACCTACCTTGTTAGTGTCAAGGATAGAGTTTTGTCCCATTTTCTACTCTGACATAATTATACTTCAAATTTTAACCCAGTGCAAGTTACACGAGAAAATAGTTGTATTTAAATGAGTTTGTGCTTTTATTTCGCGTCGTGATGCATTATGATGAGCAGCAACCGCAAACCACACTTCATCCATCATGATTTAGTGAATATTACATCCATACATAAAAGACTATGTGAGTCTTGGTTTGTGTGCTTTTTTTTTCTTTTTTCTTTTTCTTTCTTTTTTTTTTTTTTTGCACCAAGGCAGGAGGAGGGTTGCATCTGTTAGGGTCCAATGTTAGTCTTAATTACTGGCCTTCTTGTTCTCCGTGGCCCTCAACCGTCTTTAATTAAAACCTTGATTAGGGGGGAGGAGGTCTCGGGCAAGGCTATTACCAGATGGGTTTCCAGTAATAATAATAAAGACTTTATCCGCCGCTGCTGCCTGTGTGCCATAAAGCGCAGAGCTCGCTGCCCGTCCATATCAAAGCACAGCGAGCAGAAAGAGGCTGTTAATTACGGCGGTAATTACTTGTCTAATTACGGTTCGTTTGTGATTAGATTTAGAAACGTTTCGCGGTTTGTGCAGAGGCTTTCTGTAGCCAGTATGTCGGCTTAACACTGTATAGACTGAAATGTAGTGTGTATCCACAGCGGGGTGCTGCTGAATAACCGGCCTGTAAGGGATGGAGTGAATAAGATCAATAGGGAAGCACTGACCCGAAAATCATCCGTATTTTTCTCAGAGAAGTCCTCAATAATCTATATGTTCAAGGTACAACAAAGTGTCTCTGGAATAAGATACAAACATGTTGTCAAATACAATTTTCACAGTTTTTTTTCGCGTTTTATCTAGAACATGGCTACAATTCCTACTTTTTTTGTTTTTACCCTTCAGAATTTGGCAGGCTTTACAGAGCTTTTAGTGAGCTTTCTTAAAAGTAGCGAAGAGGTCAGCTTCTTCTGTTTTGTGACGTTTCAGAGTCTCTGCAGCCCTCTTATAACTCCCATTTCCAGTGTTAAAAGAACATTTGCTGCTCGCCAAAGAGACAGAAAAGCCAAATCAATAATGCGTCCTGACATATTCAGCAGAATTGCATATTAGCGACTTAAGAGTCGCCACATTATGAATATATCTTGCCAATGGTCTGAAAGTCATTATGACTGCGCACAGGCACGCCGCAGCTTTTATATTCAAGACAGAGAAACTTGCAAATAACAATCAGTTCAATTATCCTCAAAATATTTACTCCAGGATAGGATTTGTCATCCAGACAAGGAGAAGGAGGGAGAGGGGAGGAAGAAGTGATTTCTTGCTGCACTATGTGCGTCTATTTTCCAGACGGTTTGTCGTCGTTATTGCCTGATTTAGTGTGTGTTGTTTTACATAGCCCAGTTATCTGTGTGAGTTCATGTACAGCCTTGTGCCGCGGCATCCATTTATACATATCACACAGATCTGCGTTGAGTTTGTCACATTTTGTGTTTTATGTTCTGTCTCCTCTGTTGCTGGAAGCTATAGGGTCATATACCTGTGCTCCACATCTATCTATCTATCTATCTATCTATCTATCTATCTATCTATCTATCTATCTATCTATCTATCTATCTATCTATCTATCTAGTCTAATTACCTCCCCTCCTCGGATCCTCTGCTTCTCTGCAGCAGGTGTTCCGGCCTCTGACCCTGCATAGAAAAGTGCCAGAGGCCAGGTGATGGCATTAGCGAAGTAATGTCTATTTTTACTCGCACAGCCCGCCTCCTTCACCGCTATAGAAAGGAGCCATGTCGAATAAGATTTTTATACACTTGTCACTTATCATGCTCGTTGAAACTAGGGTGTATAACCCTACTTCGCTCACTTTTTAGGTTAAATTACAGGATCCGAGGCTTTGTGGAAGCATCATTACTCTGTTTGCTGAGATTTATTTGTATGATGCTCAGATATTTTTGTCCACCTGGTCGTTACTAAGACGGCGGACTTGACTAAGTCAGATTGTTTTCATTGACGTGCGATGATCTCCTACATTTACCAATCGTCGGTTATTCTAGTTATCCCGAGTCAGCTGATCAAGCAAATATCATTTTAAACGAACACGGAAAGACAGAGCAGCTGCTTGCAGTGCACGGCACATCGATTACACTATCAGGCGGGTTAACCAAATATTAACAATACAACGCAGACCCAGATAAATTGTCCTAGCAGCATGCTGGAGCCCAGCTTCTGCCAGCCCTGGGGATTATGTATCATGACCACAACTACCATACCGTGTGTTGACTATATCGCACACCATGAATTACACAGAAGAATGCACAACCTCAGTGCTCAATGTTATTCACAAAAATACAGTCAGACCACAGCCCTAGCATGAGTAATGGTGAAACCCTCTTAGCGCAGACCACTGCAAAGCTTGTGACTGGTGACAAGTGTTACATTTCACCATAAAACACTTCGAGTTTTGTCTGGATTTGAACCCAGCTCTACATACAAATTAGTGAAGTTATTATTTAAACAAATCAATAAATAAAAAACTCCTAAAGAACCAAATTTTATGTAGGCGCATTGGAAGAAAAATAAGGACTCCTCAAAATAAGAAACGTGAAATCTATAATAAAATAATTTCCATCTACGAGGTCTGAATTTAAGTTAGAAACATGCTTTAAGGTTCTAATGACATAACATACTTAACAGGTCAAGAAATACCCAGTCAGTCCAACATGTTAGATCTTTGATTTATATTTGATCTATTAGCCAGGTAAATGTTGATGCGTACGAATCTGTTTTGTCATATTTAAGCTCTTCCCTCTCAGTGATTTTCTATTTTCCACACAAACATTTCTTCCAACAGTTACTAAGATAATCATTGAAAAAAGACCTTCATTGTGACTAAACTGGCCACATGTTGAAAAAGTCTTTTAATTATGTGCTTGGTCTAATTAGCTGTTGAAAGTAACAACAAAATCCAAGGTCGAGTTGCTCTATTACCTACAAATCATAGGTTTTTTATATAGATAGTCCTGTTTGGTGGTTCTGAATCCATGCCAACACCCTTTAGCTGATGCGTAATTTACCTCGCCGTGCGTAATTAACTGCGTCGCCATCAGACCCCGGTACGTGTAACACTTTATTTTGAACGGCGCAATACGTTTCCATTAAACGTTATTAAAGCGCAGGGAGTGACGAGCTCTCATTTGTCTTGTCAGGACATCTGACAACCTCGTTAGCTCCCATTTTCCCCTGTCAGCTCACAGCGCGACACGGACACTGACTTCAGCCACTCCTGGCAAGTGAGTGATAAATGCGCCTACTCAGCCCTGCGCAAAACAGCAACATTATTGTTGCCAGCACGAAGCATCAGAATCAATCACAGTCAAGTCTGAGTGGCAGGTGTCAGTCTTAACACTTTGCTATTATTATTATTATTTTTAACTTCAGACCACTGTCAATCTTTAATCTAATTTAAAGGGTCACAGATTTGGGGGGCATAATATCGCCTCTTTGACTTCTCTCTCCAGCCTAACTGACCATGAGCAGCCCACATTTAACGCTCCACGCAGGCCTCACTAGGAGATTGGAGGTTTCGCAAAATGAACTGTTATGAATATTTGTAAGCAAATGGATGATCTCGTTACTTCGCAAAAAAGGGGGCAGAAGAACACTTAATGGCATTGAATCTTTCCGCTCCCTGCACTTTCAGATGCGATTGTAGATCGAAGTCAGACTTGTCACGTTGAGCCAAAGTGAATTCCTAACATCCAGGACGTGCCTGTCTACTCCGGACAAATTGCATCCAATCACCCCGGGGGAATTCGGCTAATGTCTCGATCCAGGGCCGGGGAGCATGGAGAGAAAACAAATCAAACTCTGCACACAGAGCGTGTAGGGCTTATTAAAACATTTCACACAGGGGAAAGAAAGGACCGAAACGAGGAATATGTGTCTGTACACGTGTATGCGTGCGTCGGCTGAAGGGGTGGGCTAATTATGATACATTATCTTTGAACATTGTAGTTTTAAGTTGTAAATATCAAATGTGCAACCTAAACATTTTCACACTACATGCCAGCTGTTTGAGTGGCGGAGAGCGCATGATCTGGGCCTGGCAGTTTAATCACTTCAGCAGGTTGGAGTGGTTGACTAACTTTGGTCTTATTTAAACTCATGTGGGCCTAGCAAGATATTCTTGACGCTAAATAAAAACAATATGCTCTAAAAAAAAAGACTAAATGTACACGAAAGATTCTAACAAATTCTCGTTTGAAGCAAGTTTAAACGCGAGGTTCAAATAGAACTTACCTCCTTATCTCCATTGCAATTAATCCTAATTTAGATGGATGAAATGCCCCCTTTGAACGCAGCATCAGCTCTGCGTGCACCCTCTGCTTTCTGGTAACGTGCTCGGTCCCCTGGACATTTTTCTCTGTCTGCTACAGCGACAGTAAACAATAAGCTCATGAGGCGTAGGCTATGGCAACATAATGTTCTGCATGGCTACAGAAGGGAGGTCGATCATTACACAATTTGTTTTAAATTTGATCAGTCACAGAGAGATTGGCATCTCCCTGGAAAGCCCGGGCAGGGTTGAGCTACTGTAGCTTAAATCCAAGTTTCACTCGTGTTATCCTTACAGACCCCTTCACGTCAGCATCTTCACTGTAGGCCTAAATAATGTCAGGTATTTAACTTTGGCTAGAGTGTCCGTGGTTATTAAATATGCAGTATAGGCGTAAAGACTGGGATCGCATGCAAATGTGGGTCGATATTTGCTATCATAAATATTTGAGTTGCAAAATTGTTTCCCTACTGACATAAAAATTCAGAAACTGACAGTATGATTTTAATGTGCGAGTGTGTGTGTGTGTGTGTGTATTTGCGTGTGTGGGGGACACAGAGAGATAGAGGGGGGAGAGGGAGAGAGAGAAAGGTTGGTTTGTGTAGCAGCGTGGTGACGGCAGAGGGAAAACCGGCTGGACAGATTTGCGTTTACGCCTGATCTGCTTCTGGAGAGCGGCGCTGTGTGGGAAGGGAAAGGGAGCACCTGGCTCGACCGCTGTATCCCATCTCGTTTTATTGACAGCCTGATAAGCAGGGACCAAGCCGTGCGGTTTCCAGCGCGGATGTCGAGCACCCTGCTGCGTTGCACAGTATCAAGGCCTCTTAATGGCTGTTCCTCTAAATAATGGCCCAAACACAGCCAGTCCTGACTGGCCCGTACCTGCGCTGCCCCGGTCTCTTCCTGAGAGACAAGCGGTGGCGCGGTTGCCCATTTACTCAGTCTTGTTCAAATTGACACAAACATCAGAGGTTGTGAAATAGGATTTGAGGCTTTTAGCCTGTCTTAGTAAAAGGGAAACTAAAGCCCCCATTATGAGTCACAGTGACAACTTTATAGGGCTGTAGAAATAAAAAGGTTTTAGCGCAGACTAAAACACTGGGATTGTCTACAAATATAAGTAATGTAATGACCTAGCTCTGCAAACGTGTTTTTAGCCTTACAGCCGGAGTACGTCATGGGGAGCAGCCAGGGGGCATCTATAGACCCCGAGCGGGACTTTCCTGCATCCGTTCCCCCCACACCTGTTGCGCTCTGAGCATGCTCAGATTTAAGAACACAACAGTGTACTTGCTAATCTATTAATATTCATATGACCAATCTAACACCAGCAACTGTTACAAGCAGTAACTGTTAATGGGGAATTTCAAAATTCATTGTTAGGAAGATGCATTTTTTGTTACTTATAGTTTGTACATTCGAAAGCTGGCACACATATGTAAATAGCGCCACTCTTCACAGTTTCAGTGTAAGATCGGATGCTCGCTCAATCTCAGCCAATCCTCTTTATTCTTAAAATGAACGGGAACACATCCGAGTCATAAAAAAATTATTATTAAAAATATAAAAATATTATTATTATTATTATTATTATTATTAATAATAATAATAAACATACGGTGCTTCGATCGGGTGAAGCACCATACGGCATGCTTCTTGCTGAAGTGCTCTCGAGCAAGTTTTAAGTTCCATGAATAAATAAAACACGAACAGAAAGATAGAAATCAAACTTTGGATTGGAAGTAAAAGTGAATAACATTCACTAAGGTGATGATGTAAATAAAAATAAAATAAAATCAATTATCAATCGGGGAGCGAGCCCGCAGAGTGAATTGTTAGCTGTCCGCCCCTGCATACAGCCGACACACCGGGAAAGTAAACAGGCCGGTGTGCTCCACATGTTGGTTACCTTGCGCACTTCCCCATTCTGCGCTCAGCGTCCTGTCCAAGGCGTGACGTCGAGTCGTCGCTCCAGCCAATCACTGCCAACTTGAGGCTGATGCTGAAGGGAAAGTTGCTGGTAAGAGTCGCAGATTTTTTTCCCCTCTCACTGACATTTCAACTTCACGACGGATTCAAAGGTAGATAGATTTTGATCGGGACCTATAAGTTTCTGTTTCTGTGACACGGAGGAGAGATCCGGGGAGGGAAGAAGCGAGTTTATATGCACAGGATATCGGTCAGACGCCTCTGCTGCCTTTCGTCCGGTGAGTTTGACTGGACTATAGCCTACTTTTAAATAGTCTCCTTTTAAAATTTAAATCCACTGTAACTTACACGATAACCCTCTGAGAATATTTAAAGGGTATCCTTTCTGTATTTTTGTATTTTATTTAATTTTTTTAAATCCTGAAAAAAACGCAGTTAAAAGCATGCAGACTGATTTCAAGCCGGGCGCACTGGGAAAGTTGGGGAAATTATTGGTTAAGTGTTTGCACGTTGCTTTGTGTATTACAGAGTAGCAAAACACTAAAACAAAGTGGAAAACAATGAGCCCAGTTCGTTTTTGTTTTTTGTTTGTGTTTTTGTCATCTATCGCACACACGCACACAACGTGTAATTAGCGATCTTCACACAGGAATTAAGCGCTCGTCTTTTCTTTTAAAAAGCGGCTATTATTGTGCGAGTTACGCCTGGAGGGGAATTCAACCTGTACAACAGGAATGTGTACAGTGAGATCCATTCATCTATGCACGATCTATAAGCGCAATGGAAACGTCGATGTCCATCACCGGAAGATGGACATTCTGTGGGCTTTTTCATCAACATGACACATCTGTGACATTTTGGAGAAACAGCGCGATATTTTGGCTGAAATGCTGTGAGTTAACGTTTAAAGTCAGAGGTACTGTTAAAGAACTAAAACACTTAAAAAAAAGTTGTGAAAGCAACTTGCAAGCACGTGCTTCAAATCTTCAAAAACAACGAAGTGAAGTGACACCCGCGCCTTGATGGTTTTCAGATTGATTTTGTTCGGAGGGCCCGGACCTGCTGTTTATGTTTCCAGTGTTATTACCATTTAATTTCTTCACACATATCTCACTCCGTCGTCTAATTACGAGCTTTCAATTGCATTATTATTTACACCCCTCACACATGTACTCATTTCCACACAGTATCTGGAAGTCTTTGGAAGCCTCGGGTCAAGGTTCTTGTATGTTTGGCTGCAGCGTGTCTTCCTGTCACACTGGCCGATCAGCGCTGTGACACCATTAGCCCCGGTGTTTATCACAGCCCTCAGCCTTTTGCTGAGGGCTTTAGCCTTTTGTGGACTGTACACCTTCTGTGAACCACACAAGAACACACCGAAGTCTTCACTGTGTCCCCACAAACTTTACAGATTGTTGGGTGGGATTAAACTACACAGGATAAACTAAATAAAAACAAAATTTACCTCAAACGATGTACAAAGCACTCCACACTGTGGAGGTGAATGTGACTAGTAAATGAAGCCATCTATTAGATGAGCCACGAGGACGTTAACTGTAACAACATGCTTAAAAAAATAATAAAGAGCAGGCTTTGAGCGTGTTTGGCATCCCGACAGAGCAAGATGGGGGCCACCTTAGGAAGCTACATGCGGCTGCCCACTCCGTGATGGAGTTGCGTTTCTTTATGTTTACTCAGTCTGATGAAAAATGAGTTGCCACTAATGGAGCTTCTGTTGCGGGTCGCTCTCCACGTGCGCCACCACGCTTTCAAAACAGCAGATGGAAAAATATCGGCGCAGAAGTCGAACAAGCAAGTGACTCTTTGATTATGGCTCATGAAAACAGAATAATACAATCGTAAACGCGCGGATGATTTATGCAAATAAACCGGCGACGTGCTCATGAGGAGAAATGTGACCGGTCGGCTCTGTCTGATGAATGACAGCTCAGAGCTTTGCAAGAATGCAGCTACACGTAAAAGTCGAAATTTTATACATCGGTAACAACAACAACAACAACAACAACAACAACAACAACAACAATAATAATAATAATAATAATAATAATAATAATAATAACTATTATTATTATTATTATTATTATTATTATTTGCTACCTGAATTTTTTTCACATGTCCATCAACATTTACAATACTGCTTAAAAAACACAAAATCATAATCATTTAATTGAGAATTTGTATAAGTAATAAGTTTATTTAAAGAAGAATAGCAGAACATTTATAATAAAAGGTAAATAAAAGTACACTTGTTATATTCATAAATATTTCATTTATATTTATTTATAATAAATAAAAAAATGATTGCATATAGAAAACTCATATTTATATAATTATTTGCTCACCAGTGAAAGTAGGTGCAATACAGTTCTGAGGCTTGTATGTGTACACCACTTAATATGTATGTAATTGTCTAAGAAAAAAAAATTCCCCTCCTAGATTAGATACAATTTAAATCAGAAAATGAAGATGCACATCACACCAGGCTTTTTATTGTCTGCGTGAATCACCGTGTTTACCAAGCGATTATTAACTCGAATCAGTGCTGCAACGATATTTCTAATAGAAAGCTCAAAGGTCCTGATTTTTTTTTTTAATAATTTTTTTTCCTAAGGTGAGTAAACTGTGACCTCCAGTGGAGGTCATCACAACTGTAAACAGTTGTCAATTTTAAATAAATAATAAATCAAAGCAGGTTTTTAGGTGTGGGGTCGTGTCCAAATATAGTGTCAAGTTGTGAAGTGAAAATGAGTTAAAATACTCTATCTTTCCTTCATCAAAACAAGGTTTTGTTTTTTCAGCTTGCTCTCTCTTTCTCTTTTCTTTCTTTTATTGTATTTAAAAGTTTCTGCAGGGGTACAAATACCACACTGCCTCAGGGGAAAATAGCGACGAGATTAGGCTTTCCTTTCAAGGCCTGTGACATTAGTTGCTGCTAATCCGAATTGGGCTAATTGCTTTCCCAACATCACCCTTAAAGACTTTTACAGCAATGCAATCTACCTTATAAAAAGATAAATGTATAAATAAGAAATGTATACATTCATAGAGAGGTGCCGTTGACCTACTTGGCATATCACTTAGGTTTCTGAATAAATAAATAAAAAATTAATAAATAGATGAAAAACAAAAAAGAAATCTCTTGAGAATGGAGACAACGAATTAGCTCTTGGAGCGGATTTACAGCTTAACCAAAGAAATCAATAACATGCTGGAGGTATTGTTTCCAAAGAAAACTACTTGACACACTCATCGGGGAATCCGTCTTTCTATGAAGGCAGGTTAGTGGTGTGAATTTTTGACAGCTGCAATCTGTGACAAGTGAGTAGCAATAACATTTGCACTACAAAGGTGCCTCACAAATACACTTATTCAAGCGTCTCACCAGAAAGAATTTAACATTTAGGCAAGATGTTGAATGTGTTTTCTCTGAAAATGACATTCTACTTTTGACAACTTCCCTGTCTTATTACTAGAAACCAGCAGCTGCTAAAAGTGGCACACGTCCCGTGCACGCGCGGCTGACCGAGGCGTCCACGAGGACGCAAACTTTAGCGCAAAAAGTTTCATCTTGCGAGTCTTCTTGCGTCAAAGAGTCAACAACCCACCATAGATTTTTTTTTGTATTACACGTCGACTTTTAGTTTAATTCCTTTCAAATATCTTTTCTCAAATTAGCCACAACATAATCCATAAACTTGTGAACTTGAATTGCATTGATGTTTCATAATAACTGTTAAGAAAGTTCCAACTTCGCTGTGTCGTTGTTGTATTTTTTTTTTTAATTTTTTTTTACAGTAAATTATAACCAACACGAGGTCTCTCACTGCACAAACCCCTGTCAGGAGGGGCGACAGGGTTGGGTTGTGTGTGAGGGGGTGTTTGTGGTCTGATGCATTCTAATGGAGGGGTTCTTGACGTAAAAATGTTTGGGACCCCCCCTCCTCTCTTAACTGATATAAGCTGCGGCCATTCACGGTAGGCCTATAGGCTGAGCCACCAGTCTAAGTGAGTAGAAACAATGCAGGAAGGAGAAACAGATGAATGTGCTCGTTTAGTTTACGGGTTGTTTGATGAAGGAGTATTGGCCAAAGTGTTGTTCCTCACCGCGGGACTCTCAGTGACAGTTTGAGCCGGTCCTCTCAGCTCATTATCTCGCCGGCCCACTGAGGGCCCCATTCAAGCCGGGCAGTCCCTCGCCCCCTCCCCCCTGTCCCTTCTCTCTCTCTCTCTTCGCTCTCTCTCTCACCCTCTCTCCCTCTCTCTGGCAGCGTCGTTTGTCTACTCATTGAACCCGTAGTCAGGAATGCGATGGTTGTTAGGGAGCCCTCTTTCACCTCCGAAGTGTTTTATTGATGAGCTCTGACTTCTCCTACTTTTTCACATGTCAAAGAAAGTCAAGTGTAGGCCTCCACGACTTCATTTCACGGCCTCCCATCCCAAAAAGAAGAAGAAGAAAAGGAAAAAGAAAACGCATTTCTCTCCCCCTCCCCCTGCTCATGTCTGTCCCTCTCCCGTCTCTCTCGCTCACTCTCTCCCTCTTTGCCCTTTCACGCACCCCCTTTTCTGCTTCTCCACTTTGGCTTCAGCATCCACACAAACCTCATTCTCTTCCCCTCGGTTTTCCTTTTTGGAATAAGCAACGGGGCTCCTCAGCGCCGAGACTGGTGCTGGCCAAAGCTGCGAGTGTACGCTCAAACACGGGCGCAGAGGGGGTTGATTTTGGGTGCGCTGAGGTGTGCGCTAATGGTCGGTCATTCAGCCGGCGCAGTTTGGGAGCGTGTGGCCATGGCTACGCACTCATTTGCTTTTACTTTATTTACGCGTGCTATTTGCTGTCAGGTCGCAGGAGTGACGTCGCCGTGCCTCGCAAATGTGTCCATAAAAAGCACCCGAGCCTGCCTAAAGGCCGGACTCTTTATGTACGGTTCTCTTGTTGACACGATGGGGGTGGTGGGGTGGGGTGGGCAGGGTGATACTCAAAAGAATCAACAAAAGCACGTGGTGGACATTTTTGGTTGCTTTGAGTGTGAGTGAAGGCCGGACAAGTGCAAAATGATTTTCAAAGTAAAACAACTTTCTTTTTCTTTTTTTGGTGAGGGTGATTGGATGATATACTTTAGAGCTCAATCGCTGTGATATAAGAGTTTAAAACTGGTGGTTTTTCAAAGTAAAAGTTTTTAAACAACCTTCAAAGATGACTCCCAATTGCGTTACTTGCGCAGGTGCAACATCGCGCTACATTCAGTCCAGAAGGGAAAAGGGCGCTGAAAGTTTTACGCAGCGCGGATGTGCGTCTCTATAACGTTAATCGCATCTGTAGTGTATCGGCTGCTTCATAAAAGGCACGCTGCAGCTCTTTGTAATTTTAATTTGGTGTTACGAGCTCCAGCATTCCAAGTGTGCGCTGCTCCACTGCTAGTTTCCGTCCCCCCCACTACAACAGACACACACACCACCACCCACCGCCCACCCCCCTTGCTCCAGCTAGCCTCAGGTTGGCGCTGAGCATGCCTGAGATTCCCTGTGCGGACCCAATTCAGCCTGGAAGAATAGAGCCTTCCGTCCAATGGGCATTTCCGAGGCACTTCCTTTGCAATAGGGCAATATTCAGCAAGTGAGCGCAGAGTATTTGCATGCGTGGGCTGATTAGTGGGTTGGGAAGACGCGACTCTGTCTTTCTCGCTCTCTCTCTTCCCCGCTTTCTCGCTCTCTCTCTCTCTCTCTCTCTTTCGCTTTGGCTCGGCCCCGTTTCCCGCTTTGGCTGTGGTGCAGGGGGAAGTGTTTATATGGGGGATGATGACAGAGGTCGGGTCGCGCTAATGGGCCAGTGAAGAGCGGCGGAGGGAGGCGAGGCGCACACAGCAGACCAGGAACACATACATTAATACACTTGTTCCATCACCAATCAGCATAGGTGTGTTCATTCTCTTACCCCCACCTCGTCCTACCACCACTCACTCACTCTCCCTCCCTCTTCCCCTCCTTCCCCTCCCTCTCGCTCTCTCTCTTTCTCTTCCCCATCTCTCTCTTCCCGACTCTCTCATTCGCTCTCTCACACGCCAGCGCGCATCCTCGCCAAACTCCGTGCGTCCTGACATCTGAGTTCACTGTCAATCTCTGTCTCCTTCGCAGGGATATCCCCTTCGTCTCCGCCGAAGACCACTGGAAACTAAATTTTTTTCTCTTCGAAACTTCCCGGGAGAGAGCGATCCTGGTCGCCGTTTTTTTTCTCCCCCTTCTCTCTTTCTTTGGTGTGGACAACTAGGCTGCAGCCCATAGTTTACCCAGGACTTTGATAACGACGCAGGATGCCCCAAAAAGGTGAGATCCTGACTAAAAGTTTGTCTTGTTGCTGTTAAATTATGCATTATTATTTGTGATAGCCTAAATTATTATTATTATTATTATTATTATTATTATTATTATTATTATTATTATTATTACTACATCGGGTTTATTCGCGGCTGTAAGTGGAGGGTCAGTGTGAGGTAGAGGGTGTTTTATCGTTTGGACTGTGCAGCCTGGACTCCCTCAAAAGTGCGAACAGCCTTTTAGCGTCTCTGTCGGTTTTATCTGCTCGATTTTTGGTTGTTGGGTTTAAGCCCACGGATAGCTTGCTGCTTATTTATGACAGCAAAGAGTAAAAAGTCACGTTGGGCCAGGACAGTGATCATCGTGGAGAATGGGGCGCAATGACCCGTTGAGGAAAGGTGTCAGATTGATTCATGCAGGCGAGTCACCCAAGCGCCTTCTTTAAAAAAAAAAAAAAAAAAAAAAAAAGCTTTCATGAAGCACTTGCTGAGGAGGCCCGTGTTCAGCGTGTTTGTTTGTGTGCCGGGGATAACACAACTTTACTCCTTGTCTCTAATCTTCTTCGGTGTGTCTTTAATGACAGCGACTGAACTGCTTTTACATTTTAGCAGTCAAGCTGTGGGGTATTTTAAAATACTCAGATAAAGAGGCCTTGGCTGGCCTCAAATTTAAAAGTAAATGTTTCAAAAAATGTTAAAATTAATAAAAGACAAACTGAAAAACAAGCACAAATTGTTGATGCTTTGAAACTATTTTTTTTAATCCACGTAAATAAGCAAAACCTATATTTTAGTGCAAAGCCTCTATTGTAATTTTAAATATAATTTTTAAAGAAAACAATTGCATAAAATAATTAAAATAAAACTGCAATGAAAGAATAAATCACTCTGTAGCTTTCTATGTTAACATACTCCTTTACTCTTAAATCAGATTAAGCTCTAATGCAATAAATGCTTTCTGTGACATGTGACTTTTTTTTTTTTAATTCGCCTTCATGTGCGTATTTTCTCTGTTAGCCAACAGCAGGGCCACTGTAGTTCAGGCCTACATGTTCTCCTTCCTTGTATGAATGTTGTGAGCGCAGGATCCAGCGGTCAGAATAAGCATGTTGAATTAACACATTGTTGTTGCGGATTACTAAAGGGAAAGAAATGCAGATTAGATCGCAGTTAACCTCAGGAACAACAACGTTTGAGCTTTCGACCTTAAATAAATGATTAACCACTTGGACCTTACAGGGCTATAAGCTACTGGCAGCAGTGTATTTGCAGGCTGAAGCCGGTCTCTTATTATTTTTATTGTTATTATTATTATTTCACGCACACATACAGAGATATTCACACCTGCTAAAACCGCCGTGACATTAAGTCGCGGCTAATAAAAATATGTAGTATTATTTACAAGTTTCCTGTGTCTTTAAGATTAGTGGGTAACTCAGCCTATGCGGGCCAGTGTGAAGGAATCTGAATTTGATTAATGACCGAGCAGGCTATTTGTTACAACATGAAAGAAAGCTACACAATCTGAACGTAACGGCGTCCCTACGTGCATCTCACCGACTAGCCCGAGACTAAACACAATCTGTTAGACGTCGACATTACAGGCCATTTTACTCTGCACACAACACAACTTTGCACGGAGAGAGAAAATGAAAACTTCAGACTTCTCCCTCCGTGGCCCCCTTTTTATCTGTTCCCCCATTCAAAAGCTTCTTTAATGCATTTGTCTTTTCCAATTGAGCGCCCTACTGCGCTGTTGTGTCTTTAAAACCGCTTTACAACCCGCACCAGCAGCACAAAATAACCACCAAATATTTATAACAAGAAATTACTTTTCCAAAAAAAAAAAAAAATCTTGTTCTATAAAAGCAGGGCAAACAAAACCCCACATTCACGCACTAGCGGCGCAGGGGTCACGGTCGTGTGTGTGTGTGTGTGTCTGCGTGTGTGAAAAAGAGAGAGTGCATGTGTTTGTGTGTATGTGTGAATGGTCCCGGAGGGGGTGGATGCATGCCTCCGGCTCTTTGTATTAATCTGAACTTGTTGGTGTGTTTAGAGGGGAAGCTACGTGTTTCTAGTCGTGGAGGCCGAGTTTTCGCCCCGGGTTTGAGGTATACGGAGGCAGAAAAGGGGGTGCATTGTTGGGAGTCCAGCAGGCTTTGTACACCAGCTTTGTACCCCCTCCTGGTGTGGACTTTTGCGGATCAGTGAGGCGAGGTAGACAGCGTGTGTCACTGTACAGTTTCCACGACAGACTCCGCAAGAGGAAGGGTATCAAGTTTTAAAAATACACTAAAGCCTCTTGCTGGGACGATGAGGAGCTGATTTCTTTATAAGAACTAACAAGAAAAAAATGGGGGGGGGGGAACACCAGGACTATTTTTTTTAAAGAGACAATGCTGTAAAGGAGTTACAGGCCCAATATCACATCACGGCTAGGCTGTTAGCTGAGATTTATTGTGACAGGTGCTTTCGGAAACAGGCCTAACAGAGACGTGAAAATAACGAATGAATGTTGTCCTGCGTCGATTTTAATTGATTTGTTTGGCACCAAAATTTAGGTTATCTGTAAAAGTAGGGCAATAAATAAATAAATAAATCTGAAAATACAGTAAGTACATCAGTGTAGCTGTGGCTGTGCTAATGTGTTGTTTTGCTTTGTCCTATAGGGAGACATTAAGTAGTGAAAACGGCAGATGATTGACTAAATTGTTATAGCGTGGACAGTCAACTCTGTTTCCAGGCAAGTTTAATTAAAATACATACATACACTCAGGATGTTTTTATTTAAAAAACAAAACAAAATCATAATTATGGATCAGTAAATGTTTAAGAACCAGATCCGCAATTTAAAAAAATAAAATTTAAATCGGACGACATGAGAAACTTTTTTTTGTTGTTCAAAGAAATGTTGCAAATTATTTGACACCTTAAAAAGAATAATAATAATAGTAAAACAGATCTGTACACCAGTTTTCTGATTTGCTGCTAACCACTTTTGTTATTTCCTTGTGACGCTTAGAATACCACAACCAAGCCACGTGGGAGTCTGGCGTAGCTTCAATGATGCAGAACAGTAAGTTGTTTTCTATATATTTTATTTTGAAACTTTTGATTACAGCCGCAATGTGGTTACATGGAAGCAACACCCACTGACATTTTTCTATTTATAATTTTATTTTTTATATTTATTTATTGCACTGCTTGTTAACATACATTTCAGAAACACTTTTTTTTTTTAAAGGAGGGCAGATGCATGTGCAGCCATACATTTTCAGGACTTTTTATGAGCAGGGATGGAAATATTTTTAAGTTATTTGATGGCGCTTTCATTGCTGTTAATTTATTATTATCTCCCTCCCAAATGATAGGTAGGCAAGTTATTATTGAACAAGTTAATCACACGTCGTCCTTCCTTCTCCAGGGAGAGAGAAAAAGAGAGACAGAGAGAGAGAGAGAGAGAGAGAGAGAGAGAGAGAGAGAGAGAGAGAAGGGGGGATTAGAGGGGGGTGCTGGGTTGAGAGGGAGATTTTTGTTTCTGCTTGAGTTGGTATTAAATAATTGCACAGCCGTCTGCATTAGCGTTAGAGCTGGCTGCCAGGCTGCATACAAGATTAGCTGCGTAGAGAAGAGCCCTGCATGAAACATGAGGGAATAGCAATAATGTCTTATGTAGATTAGTCCATATTCTTCACGGACAGACAGCATGAACTAGAAAGAAAATGCTCATATTATAACCGCAGGCCTCACTGTTAGGTGCAGGCTGAACTCAGAGAGGAAGATAAATATTAACAACCATATTGTCGTGGGTGCCAATCAAAAAACAAAACAAAACAAAACCCAAAAAACATGGTAGATGAAGTTGCTTATAGGCCTCATGTGTTTAAAGTGGCCTCTTGCAGATGAATGATTTGTCTTGTTCCTGGTGTGTGTTGAAACCAAAAAGGATAAACATGAAACATTTTCTCTCTTGCTGCTGGACAAGAGGTGTATGACATCTGTGATGAAGGTGTGTGGAATAATTTTATTATATTATTCTCCATATACCTTGATGACGTGTCTGTGCTGTAACCTGTGCGCATTAGTCCGAGTATGTTTGAATCCAATGTTGGACCACGTGAGAGGTGGACTGTTTTATGTGTAGAGAGCTGTGATTCATAAGAAAGCGCTGCGGGGAAAACCCCCCCCAAAAAAACACGAGTGGCTTACTTTTGTTTTTCTCCAACTGGTCGTGGTGCTACTAGATTTTTTTTTCTTACGTTAAATGGCACAGCAATGTGATTTCTTTCTTTTAATCTTGTCAGTTGTCAGTTATAGAGATGACAGAGCCTTAACAAACCTGTGTACAATACCCACTGGATTGATGTTAATAGGATGCTCCCCTGGCTTGGCGTGTGATGTCTGGTGCGAATTGCCGAGGAGATATCATTGGGCCCGGCCCTTTGGGTTGTCTAAAGGTCGCGACGGCCTCGCTGGCTTTTGTGCTAATAACTCCTGGGTGTATATAGTGGGGAGCGTCCAAATTGACACCATATGTTTTCCTATTAGTCGACTTGCAATAGAATACAAGGCGCATAATCAGCGCCAGCGGGCGAGATCGACTCCGGGCACTTGAGGGAATTGTGCCATGATTAAGACTTAACCTTAGGAGAGTTTGATTTTTATGTGATGTCGTTATCTGACGGGTTTTATCGATCCGGAGGATTTATATGACGGTTATAAACCAGAGGTGACGGAGCAACCCTGGAGAACCCGCAGAGCAGGGCTGCTTAATGTGGGTAGGCCAATTTCAGCGTAAGAAGTCTATTAATTCCACTTAATCCTGGAATTACCAAAGAGCAGGAGGGGATGATAATGGATTTACTATCAATCAGATCCACGCTGGAAGATTATAACACATAGCGGCCAAAAGGGATATGTTGCTCAGTTAAACAGGTTTATTCTCACTCAAGTAGCTATAAACAGGCCCGATCCCCCTATTTTTTATTTTATTTCTTTCTTTTGTGTCATCTATATAAAATAAAGTCCGCATTTAAAGCCAACTCCTATGGCACATTTCAGCACGAAGACGCCAACCGATTCCACACAACAGGACTGCGGTGGCTGTGAGCATTTGTTGTCAAATACAAACAAGGGGGGGAAAAACTGCATGTCACTTTTAATATGTTAAGAATCCAGGCGCGCCCTCGTTTGTGTGACCGCGCGTAGCCCCTGGCCACCTTAAAACGAAGTCTCCCTCGGAGGGTAAACGAGTAGCGTCCAATTTTGTCTGAGTGATATCCAAATGCAGACAGAAAGGGTCGTTTTATCATGCTACTATTTGTCGTGACGATGCGATTTTCAAAAGCAGAGCGGTGTCATAAAGTGACATGCCTGCCACAAGTGCTCCAACTGATCTTTTCAATTAGCCTCCCATGCATGATCCGAGGCGACTTCCGCCTATTTCCAGAAATTAAGCTCAAACTTGACGTGCAGCTAGCTTTATTTTAAAGACAAATGTCAGGCAGGCTCATCATATTTTCCCCCTCTTCTATATTTGGAGCTTATTTATTGCTAAGGAGCCTCTGCTCCCGGAGTCAATGTACCGGGCGGCAGCGCAGGGGAAGGGAGCGGAGAAACAGAGAGCAGCTCAGGCACTCCGGGGAGTCAGCTCTCCCTTTTGGCTTCAGGTTTGCGGGCTTTTTCTGTGCTTTAGAGCGATTCCATACAATAATTTAAGGATAATTTCTAAATATCACTAATTTTTTTAGACAATAAGCAAAAATAAAACCTCATATTTTAAAGCTAAAATCTTATTGTTTCCTTGTCTTTTTGATGCGTAATTATGGCATGTTTTTTTTTAAAGGATAGTCATGGGAAGGATTTTAGCGATTTAATATCGTTTTTCCTACAAGATGCTTTTGAATTGATGCTAATTTAACACATTATTGTAGTGGAGTGTTTATGGGATCGTCGGTGTAGCTGGTTATTGTTTTAAAGCACTGTTTGTGAGAGAGGTGCAGGTCTTGGTGATGGGAGTGGATAACGGTGCGGGTGTTTTAACGCCCAAGTTTGCCGGTTTGCTACAGGATTGGATGAGTTTTCTCTGGCCAGATCATCGACTGAGCTGTAAAATTACTATGAGGAAAAAAATTTCTATATTTTTTTATTCGGTGTATGTCGTGCTGCTGTGGTTTGATACATGTTTTTGCATGTGTTACTAAATAGCTGATGATGCGCCGAACCTCACAACAGCTTAAAAAAAAAAAAGATTTCTGGAGTGCACTCCGGTTTAAGATATTTTTATACAATCGTGTGAGAGTTTATTGTGAAACTTCTCTATTGCTGTGTGCTCTGCATCATGTCACATTGCATCTATAACTCGATTATTCTGAACGCTTAAATCATTCTGCTCACCATTACTTGGAAGCCGTTAGCTTTATCATATATTTCAAGAGGAGCTGCGACATGATTTGATGACTCCGGTGCTTTTGTCTCCATGTAGGTCACAGTGGCGTAAACCAGCTTGGTGGTGTGTTTGTTAATGGCAGACCGCTGCCGGATTCCACCAGGCAGAAAATAGTTGAACTTGCTCACAGTGGTGCTCGACCTTGCGACATCTCCAGGATACTCCAGGTGACAATCCAACTCCTTTTTTATGAACAGAAAACGCCTTCATAAAGACTTTGGTCTCAGTGAATACAAGGAAATTAATAATAATATCCAAAAGCAAAAATATTGAAAACAAACCGATTTGAAATTTCAATTAAAGCCAGGTTTCCAGTAGCATTTCACGACCGCTTTAAGCCAGTAAAACCACTTATTACTTTTCAATTAAAGGAATGTTTTAAGGACAACAAACGGAAAAGTAATCTGCCTGCTGTTGTAAAGAATAAATGCCTAATATATCATTCAAGGCATATTTTCTGTATTTATAGACCCATGATGAAGTCCAAGTGCTGGACAGTGAAAAGGTGATAATTATTTGAGCCATCTTAGCAATTCCGTTCATAGTCGTAAATAATGTATGTGAATTGTGTCTTTTGTTTCCCGTCCAGGTATCCAACGGCTGTGTGAGCAAGATCCTTGGTAGATATTATGAAACAGGCTCCATAAGACCGAGAGCAATAGGCGGCAGCAAGCCCAGGGTCGCCACTCCAGAGGTGGTCGCGAAAATCGCGCAGTACAAGCGGGAGTGTCCGTCTATCTTTGCGTGGGAGATCCGTGACAGACTTCTGTCGGAGGGGATCTGCACCAACGACAATATACCCAGTGTAAGTGTATTGACTGTAAGTTGTGTGCATGATTTAATTTGCCACATGAAATGTCTTTTTTCTCATGCACTGGAGGAAAAGGAGAAGGGCATCCAACCATTCAGTCTTATTAAGTGCACTGCGATTCAAAGCGTGGGGCACACATTACTGCGTATGTGATCACCCAAACATACGCTCGGTTTTGATGGGGCTCGTTGTTCATTTGTGCGCTTTGCCAGAAACATCTTCCTGTACATATTTATTATGATTATAATGCTCGCGTTATGCGTGTAAGAACACGTGTTTTGCCCGCGCGAGCAGAGACGTGCCGATACTGCGCTCCATCCAATCCTAATCCAGACTTTTATCATATGTAATTTGTCATTCAGGTGTCATCAATAAACAGAGTCCTCCGCAACCTGGCTAGTGAAAAGCAACAGATGGGCGCAGATGGCATGTATGACAAGCTGAGAATGCTCAACGGTCAGACAGGAACTTGGGGGACCCGGCCCGGCTGGTACCCCGGAACATCAGTGCCAGGGCAGCCCAACCAAGGTGAGCCTCATTGTCATGCAGTAGCAATAAAGACACCTTGACGCACGCACAGTTGTGAGGTTCTCTACAAAAAAAGAAGTATACATCCGGGTGGTGTGCTGACACGCAGTAACATTTATGGTCACCCACAAAAGCATCTGATTTGAATTCAATGCATTAGGTTTAAAGTGAACTTTGTGAGGTCACCACAAGTTGCCATGTATGAATATGAATAGGTTTACGGCCTACTCTTCCGGTGATTCTGGCCCGTGGCTGTTTGCAGGAAGGTATTGTATGGTCATGCTTTTGATGCTCTGAAGAAGACTGAAAATGTAAAACTAGTCGATCAGAGGAAGCCATAGGCCATGCATGCATTCTGAATGTCTCCACTGTCCCAGACATGGATGTGCGTGACAGAAGCTTGTCCTTTCAGCAGAGGTGTCCATCCAACAGCCTGCATTTTCCTCCCCGATGGGGAGGCGGGAGCCGGGGGAGAGCTGTGTGCGGCGATGTTAGCACAAAGGAATGCTTTTCCTTCACACGCAATGATTAGTTATGGGAACAGTCCTCACTACGTGTAATTGCTCATTAGAGAGGGCTTTGTCTCTCATTATGGCAACATGCAGGAGTGTGGAGATGGTGAGGCTGCTGTGGAAATGTTCCACTTCAGAGGGTTTCCTGACGGCCCACTGCAGGCCAAACGCCGAGCAGCTTTTCTTATAAGAAACTACAACTTTGCAGGCAGGAGTTTACGATCACGGCTTATTTGCACATGTAAAGCGGAAATGCAAGGGTTGGAATTAAGTCCGACAAGATTTAATAAATTAACTAAAAAAACAAAAACAAATTAGCATTTGTGTGACGGCAACTGGTCACGTGGGGCTGTCAACGAGCAGTAAAGCGGAAAAGATCATATTCACGGCTAAAATAATTCATTTAATGATGAAGCTATAACGGCTAATTTAAATAATAATAATAATAATAATAATAATAATAATAATAATTATTATTATTATTATTATTATATGTAACTATTTAATGTTAGGTATTTAATTATAATAATGATCATCATCTTCATCTGTTCTATATATTGTTTTGCAGCCTAGATTAAAAAAAATCTCCAGAAATAAAACATATAATAATAATAACAATGATATAAAAATCTAAAAATAACAAAGTTGTGTTCGATTAAGTATTTGGGTAAAACAGTTGTTTCAGGGGAACGAAAATATGTTTTCAATCAGACAGCCGAGTAAGCACATATAATAGCTACATGGAGAGTGACAGGGCCCCAAAAGAAGACAACTCTATCCAAAGAGAAACGAATAAAACTCCACACCGATGCTGTCTTTCATCTCTTTCTCATGCTCAGTCGCTGGCTATATGGCTCTAAATCCCGTCTATAGGATTTAGTCTCTCACTTTCTCTTTCAGTTTTAAGCGGTTTCTCAAGAGTGTTTTGATCCAGTCTCAGCAGCTGAAAGGTGCCGCAATTGGTTCGGTATCTCTTTTTTGCTGCTTTTCCGCCTCACTGGCTGAGACATCGTGATACTAAAGAATGAGTTTATTTCCCAGCGCTTTTATAAAGAAAACAAATCCCATCCTAGCGTCAGTGGGTCTGGCGCACGGATAATAGCTGCACATTCACTCCTTTTTATAGATTATCCGGAGTGAAGAAACAAATAGCGTGGATACAGACTATTGGCCTATAGAAGAATACTTTGGCTATTATGGAGCAATGGAAATTGTCAAGAAATGTGTCCCATCAGGTTTCCTTCACTGAACAAAAACGGACACATATAGACACACTAAAAGTGTTTGGAGGCCTGCGTGAAGCAGGGAGAATTTCCACGCAGCGGAACTATTAGGAAATGTGTAACTTGGTTTATTTTTTTATGAGGCAAACACGTATTTTATTTTGTGCTATCGCACTATAGTTAATAGAAACACATTAAGTAATTGGCTGATCTTATAATCCACGTAGGTGAACAGTTACTCGGCCTTTTCTGCACCTTTTCCCCAGTTTTGCAACAACCTGGAGTACAGGACTCCAGCTGCTCGGCTCTGTTTTTTTAGAACACAAACAAAATTTGCTCTGAAAAAGAAAATGCTGAAATGCCACTTCATAACGTGAACCCACGGGGCCCAGAGCGCCATCGTTGAGATATTACATAAACCTCTATCAACGCACCCGCTGCTTAATTTCGCATTAACTTCTTGGTGTGATAATGATGTCCAACAACAAGACAGACATTAGTCGATAAGCCTCGCCCTGCGAGTGAAGGGGCCTTCAGGCCCACCGCGGACAAACAGCAGCAGTGAATAGATTGGCCTTATTTTGGTTGTTCAGGGGGTTGCATGCTCTCTCCTCACTCATTTGTTTCCAATTGAAGACAGAAATCCTGACTGGCGTGTAGCTGGCCGGGGGACGTGATTAATGATGGTAGTGGATAAGGGTTAACACACTGGACTCAAAGCTCTGTTGACTGGGATCCTCGTGCGCACAATGCCAAAGTACTATAGCCTGTGTGCCTCCAGAGAGAGGGGATCCTTTTGTCATCTCCTCCAAAAGCTCCCCTCCACACACACACACACCCACCCCCATCCCATCCCATCCCATCCCATATATTACACCCACCGAGGGCTCACTGCTCGTCCCTGGCTGTGTCCATAGTTTAATGGTTTCCCTTACTCCTGAAGGCATTGTATCATTCTGAAAAGCGTCTTCTTCTATTCAAAAGTTGGTGGTCACCTCAATGGCCATACCAACGCCCATATGGGAACGGCCATTGAGGCACTGCTCTGTCCTGGAGGAAAAAAAGGAGGGGGGGGGGGGGGGGTTGGAGCTGTGTAGAGAGTTTGGGGTTTAAATACATTTCATAGGCTCTGAAAAGAGGCTCAGCACATCTTGTCACATTTCTCTTAACCTTTTGAGAACACACGCCATTGTTGGGACACGATAAGTACGCGGAGCTTTCCCCTTAGCCAGCCTGTTTTTCCCACAATATTTTATCAACAGTTTAACCACGAAGCCGGTTTGATGTTGTTCCTTTTTCACGCAGCCAGTCGTCTGTAAAGTGGCAAACATTAGGAAGAAATTGCAATAATTCCTCCAATTTTGAAACAAATTAACCATGATGGGTGCTTTAATTAATGATGTACCACCGAGGTCTGTACAATTAGCGCTAGGCTGATACAACACGAGCCCCGATAATTAATTATTCAATTAAGCTTAAGTGAATGTATATTTCCATTAATTTCTCTCTCCTTTTTTTTAGATGGCTGCCAACAACAGGACGGTGCAGGAGAAAACACAAACTCCATCAGCTCGAACGGGGAGGATTCAGAGGAGACACAGATGCGTCTGCAGCTCAAAAGGAAACTACAGAGAAATCGCACATCCTTCACACAGGAGCAAATCGAAGCACTGGAAAAAGGTCAAATATGCAGTGGATAATTTGAATAATTAGTTTTAAACATCCAGACTAATGTTTTATCCATAACAAAATACAAACATTTTGGTTATTGTAAGCAAATTCAAAGAAAACGCAAACTGCGTGAGGGACTACATTTCTTTATTACACTGCGTTAAATAAGAAGCCTAATTAAAAACCTAATGTTTTGGATCCAGGGCGAAAGACACGCAATTGTTTCACTAATAGCTCTGAATAAAATTAACTGCCCTTGACCTAATCTTATGTTTATTTACTAACACTTATACCTGTGTGATTAATCCCACTGCAGAATTTGAAAGAACTCATTATCCAGATGTTTTCGCGCGAGAAAGACTAGCAGCGAAAATCGACCTGCCCGAGGCAAGAATACAAGTGAGTGATCGCAACTTTTATGAGCACGTTTAAAAGAGGTTTTAAACTTGAAGCTAAAATTATGCTTTTCCCATCCTTCATCTGCAGGTATGGTTCTCAAATAGGAGAGCAAAGTGGAGGCGAGAGGAGAAGCTGCGGAATCAGCGCCGGCAGGCCAACAACTCCTCAAGTCACATTCCCATCAGCAGCAGTTTCGGCACCAGCGTCTACCAGGCCATTCCACAGCCCACCACACCGGGTAGGTCAACCTAATCAGAGATATACGTTGACCATATGCCTAGTAAGGTAAAATAATACTTAAATTTAATTTTTCAACTGAAATTATTAAAAGTGCAGTCCTACTTCACACACGCTGCACAAGCACACACTACTTTGTTACAATTAAAAAAAAATGCATTAATACTGTGATGGGTTCCATAGGCTCAGTGGGTTAAATATTTACTAAACAGTATCATGCCACAACCTGCGGATTCATATAAAAAGGGCAAAGGAGGCCTCGGTGGCTGTGCGCTCTAGTTCGCATGAAGAAGCGCCGTTGCTTCCCTTTGATGGATGATTGAGCAAAACTTCTCAGCTGACTATCTGAGCAATTACCGAATCAGGCACGAGGGTACACCGGCAGAGCTGAAGCTCGTGAAGTCAATCACCTGAGGCTCTCGCTGTAGAGCTATCTGTCCGGGCCCATCAGCCTGTCAAATAAGGCGTCACCTTCCGCACGCACTGCTTAACGCTAATGAGATGACTTCTCTCACCGGAGCTCGGTGTGTGTGAGATTTCTGCGGTTTCAAGCGAGTTTTCATTTTCATCCACAGTGTCTTTCACCTCGGGGTCAATGCTGGGTAGACCTGACACCGCACTCACAAACACCTACAGTGCGCTGCCGCCGATGCCCAGCTTCACCATGGCAAACAATCTACCTATGCAAGTAAGTGAAATACTCTGCATACATTACATACGAGTGCTTAAATAAAATGAATTTAAAGCTGGGTTTTTACAGTGACTGGTGTGAGTATAAGAGTGGCAAAAAAAGTACAAAATTACATAGGCCTGCATACTGTAACTAAAGGATTCGTGAAATAATTTGATAGTGTTAAAAGCAGACAAACTAGATTACAGACTACTGAGCTGCACATTATGGTTGGCTAAGCTAATGTAACATTCTCTCCTCATTTTTAGCCCAGCCAGACCTCCTCTTATTCCTGCATGCTGCCTACCAGTCCGCCTGTGAACGGGCGGAGCTACGAAACATACACGCCCCCTCATATGCAGGCACATATGAACAGCCAATCTATGACCACTTCTGGTACCACCTCAACAGGTAGGCAGAAAATTTCACTTTTTTATTTTTTTATTTTTAAAGCAGCCTGCTTGGGAATTAATAAAGCAAACACTGCACTCTTTGAAATATCTGCCACCTTTCCAGTAATCAGGGGGTACTACAGAGTCATGTCTGATTCATGATCTGTCATCCCAAGTTTCCCTTTCCTTTGGTTTAAATGTCTGAGGATCAATATCTCTACATCGCACATCATTTTTCTCTCCGCAGTTGCATGAACGAGGCTCATTTCTTTGCCACTCCGGGCCATCATGTCAACCTCACTACTCCAGCCCATAGTTTAGTTCCACCCCATTAGGATGTTACTGAGAGCCATATATACCGGTTATAGTCATGAAGAGTTAATCATGCATAACCACATTTCCTCTGTGCTAAATTGCTAATTAATTTGATTCATTTGCTGTTGTATTCTCTCTGTTTAAATGCCATTGCCAAAGCCTCAATTTATCGAGCTTGCAAGCATTTTACCGAGCCACCACGTGCAGAGCTTTGTGACTCATTGCAGGCCCATGCTCATCTACCTATTTGCAAGCATTTAAAGCACAATGCTCTGTTAGTTAACTGTCGTACTAACCGTGCACGGCAAACCTGCTCATCTAATTTTAGCATTTAGACCTCTTTTTTTTTTAAACTTCTTTACGTTTTTCCAATCTGACATCAATCTTTCTCTCTTTGTCTTCACAGGACTCATCTCTCCTGGAGTGTCTGTCCCAGTCCAAGTCCCAGGAAGCGAGCCTGACATGTCTCAGTACTGGTCAAGACTACAGTAGAGAGAAGAGCTACTTCACCCTGTAACCACCCACTCCACCATCGCCCTCCGGCAGTGCTCCTCACACATACACGGCACAGGAGAGTAAAGAAGGCGAGAGAGGGTTGAAAGGAGGCAACAGACAGAAGAGGAGGAAAAAAAAAGAGAGAGAAAGGGACTCTGGGAGAGCCTTTGGGACGTCTGGGCTTTGTTTTTCCAGTGGGACAGTGTGCTGTTATGTAGCTCTAGGCACATTCAAACGAGGACTTGGAAGAATGAACAACGATGGGAAGATCGGGGGGAAAAATGGACCTCTGTAAAGTGCCCGGTGTTAAATTTATATGGAACAAAAACTTCTTATCTGTTTTTTTTTTCTATTTCCAACTTCAGTCATTGTTTCCTTTTGTTCTCTGGTGTGTTTGTAAATGGCCATTTGTATGTTAATATGAAAAACCAAGATCAAGTACTGATAGATGGACTGCTAGAAAACCATGTTGGTCTTGCGTTTGTTTGAGAGAGGAGAACCTGAGAGATTCTGCCATGACTATCTTTTAATCTGCTTATATCGAGACTTTCTACCAGCCTTTGCATGGTCTCTGGACGCTGTTGCATATCATTAAAGACGAAAAGCTGGAGGGAAGACTCTTACTGTGTCAAAGAAAAAAACAGAAAAGAAGCAACAACTATTTATTGGTCTTATTCCTTGCGAACGGATATTTTAGCAGAGGAAACTCAAACTCGATCCACCCACTGAGGCTGTGGTCTTGGCCCCTCTGACGTGAGCCTGCATTTGCTGGCTTATTAGACACGGATCACTATGAACAGCTTCAAGTGTGCAAAGAAGGTGCGACACGCAACCCAACTCGGACCCTTTTGCTTCGGTGGTTGGATTGACACTTGATTACCACGAAGAACGTTAAATGTGGAAAACACAGGTGCAAAAAAAACCCTGTAGTCTGTAAATGGTAGACTGCATCTTCGATATAATCCAGTTTGTTTATGTCAAAATGTAAAGTACTTGTCTTCCCTAGAAATCTTCCAGAAAGATTTCACCAATAAAAGTTGATTTCATTTATCCCCCTCCTCCCCCCAGAATATTCTATAAATGTTCCATGCATCATAAAATACATTTTCTTTAGGGTCAGGTACAATTTGTCTCTTAGGTATAGTTGTATTATAGTGTCCTATGGTCAAAAAAAATAATGTGCAACTAGAAATATTTAATTCCTATAATTATGATTAAACATTGCTTGACAGAGTTTTAAACTTAAGTGTTTGGCAGTTGTTTACAAGTACATATCAGATTTAATCATTGTTGATTGTAAAACAGACCAAAGCCTTTGTATTTCATCTAGTACACAATGTTTTTTTAAAAGATATTAGTCTTGTGTTGCAAAATTTTGTAAACACGTTCTGTTCAACTATATTGGCTTCGAGTTCGTAAGACTGCAGTCGAAACCCGCAGTCCTTATTTATAATTGAAGACCATGGGAGGGTTTTTCTAGCATCATCTGTCATGCTCTTTTGAGTTTTGCATTTTTATTTCAGTGTGTACGTAGAACATGGACACATACTGGGTTTACGTCTGAGCATTGCTTCTGAGATAAAACGTCTACACGCTGTCTCTTAAATATTTCAATTTAATTTTATTTAAAATGGAGCTTTCTAAATGTATTTTGTGAAAACTATAAAAAAACATTTTGTACAGTAAAATTGTGTCTTAAAGAAAGCCTTTTTGCCTGGTTAATGCTGTGTCAGCTTTTACTGAGCAAGGAGAAAATCTTTTTTTTTTTGCATCGTTGCTGCAAAAGTGAACAACTCTAACACAGGCCGGTGCCAGTGCAACAGCTTGTGGTGAACGTAACACGTTCGATTCCTTCCCAACAAAGGCGTCCAAAATAAAAAAACACATTCCTGATGTGTGGGGCCGAACCAAGTCGACACAGATCACACAATGAGAAAGGTCAACCAATTCAACGTCCCTTGCTCTTGTTTTAGTAGAGTTACGATGGTATGGAAAAAGAAAAAAAAAATACAGGACCGATGACGGGACCAATGAGGAAAAGGAGGGAGCAGAGAAGAGAAAGGGGGAAAAAAAAGTCATGAAATAAAGCAGTCAGTGCCTAGAGCGAGGTGGAGGAGCGATTGTGTGGCAGAATGAGTTATTTTGCTTCACTTGCTGCCTCAGCAGGGGGTGGGGGGGTTGTGTGTGTATGTGTATGGATTTAAAGGGGTATGGAGGGGGAGAGAGCGAGAGTAACCATCTAAAAGGAAAAGTTATCCAGGAGAGAGTGAGGTCAGGTAAGATTCACTCAGCATGTACCAGCTCCGAACATCCTGCTAAATTGATCAACTTCATGTAGATGTCTCACTTGATATTAAATAGTTCAGTTAGAAGTTTGCAGGATTGGAGGTTAATCAGATTTTTAAGAGGATTTTTTTTTTCTTGGACTAAAGCAATTTCTCTGTTCATTTAATCCAGTTTATCACACAAATGGAGGAAGTCTGTTTCGGGAGCACGAGGAGGGGAAGACGGAGCAGACTCGATGACTGCGGCAAGACAGAGGAGGAACATTAATAATTACAGAGAGATTCAAAATGCAAGAAAGACTGCAATTAGTGGAAGTCTAAATAATACACAGCTTCGGGATAAAATGGTTTAAATGTAATTCTTGTGCGGAACAAAGTCAGGCAATAGAAGTTTCTGTAAAAGTTGCAGAGAACTTTTTACTTTTTGATATGATTTTTAATGAGACACAATAATTCTGACCTGGAGAAATCTGAATCTGAATTCCCACAGCAAGTGAACAAATGCTGACGCCCGGCTACTTAGCGTCTCAGCGTGAGCGTGTGCTTGAAGCAAACATGAAGTCATGCCTCCCTCATCATTATGAATACAAATAAAGAGTAGTATAAGCTTTGAGTAAGATGTTTTTGACAAGTATGGCTTAATTGGTTCTCATCGCTAAAGCAACACACAACAACACATTTGAAGGGGAATCTGCTTTTACACTAAACTTCTCAGAGAAATAGTTAATGCAGAAAAAAGATATTGAATGTGGTTAAGAAAACACCCTACTTTTTACTTCTTTAATAGTATGTGATAAAATACAATCCATAAAACTCAAGTAAAAGCAACTGTATTCAAATAGTTGGCTTTAGCTAAGAAACATATAGATGTGCAATCTCCACACTACTTCAGGAAGAGCTGCAGAATGTACCTACAGCATCGAATGTTCATCTTATGTGACAGTAATACAGATTTCATTCACATAAGAGTCCTTTACAGACTCGTAACATACCTAGTAATAAAGGTGCATTGCATTTTGAGCAACAAAACTGAATCAATCAGAAGAAAGGTGACAAAACAGGCAAATACTTGGCTAATCATAAGCCGCTGCATTGTGGGAGGACGCTGACAAATCCGCTCTATGATCAGTCATATGCTAAATTCTGAATTTGATTCAAAACATTTTATAAATTAAAAAAACAATCAGCTCAAAGTGCTTCTGAACTGAGTAGACAGAAAGTGAATCAGCATGCTGACACAGAAACTTGGGCTAAATAATGTAAAACAAAAAAAACAAACTTGCATGCTAGTAAAACGGGAACATAAACACGTGTCAAAACGAGTCTGTTCTATTTTAATCTACCTTTAATTTGTACCCTGAATACGTCATCTCATCAGCAACAATAACTTTAAAAAAATGCGTTTTTATCTTTCATTCACATGCGTAAGTGACCTGCGTACGAAAACTCGTTCTTGCTCATAAAATACACCTGATACAAGAGCGCTCCACTCATGTATGAATCCGTCAGGTAACACTACCCTCTCCCGACAAGTGTTGCAGATGGTTACCAATACTGCCAGTTTTTACGAGCAAAAATATTCAAACTGGCATCAACAGCAGACTGAGGAAAATAAAAATGAAACATTTAATTTTTCATGTTGATTTTTTCTTCTCCTCTGTTTCTCCATGTCACCGTTTGACCTAATTTGTTCTTTTGGGCTTGTCATGGCAAAGCAGCTCATCCAGCAAACATGCCTGATGAGGTGTGAAGCCTGCACCCAAATTCAGCTCTCCTACCCTCTGCCCACATTCCTGCTCTGCTCTGCTTACTGGAGGTATACATCACTCACAGGCACAGTCTCAGGGTCAGATGGAGGCATCCCTATCCAAACCTGAAACCAGTCAGGCAGACCAGAGATCAGTCACTCCCAGTCTCACAGTCTATTTTCTCCTCAGAGTTGGCGTTGAACTGCAGTAAAGTAAAAACCGACAATATAGTGTGTGCCATGTTCTGTATATTTATTGTTTATTATTTACTTTTACATAAGAAAATTTGATCAACCTGCAAAATAAACTGTATTTATAGACTTTTGTAAACTGGAGTGAGTCGATAGAGGCCCAGGGATTAGTTAAATTATTCAATATTTACTTCGACTGTCTGTCTGTAGAGAAAGGTTAAAAAAAAAAAAAAAATTAACGGTTGCACTTTGCTTGTAAACATATTCTCTAGAGGCAGAGAAAACAACAAAGAACTTACAAAATGTACCAAACCTGAAAAAACCACCCAGCTTGTATTTTATTTAGGTTAAGTAATCATCACCTTACCAGCCATTTACCTTTACATTACATTTCAAAACAACACAGTGTTTCTATGTTTCTGCAACTTGCAGGAAAAACAGAAAAAAGTTTGCTAGCAACAAAAGTAAAATGAGTCCGTAATGACAGCGTGGAATGTGTGAATATCAGCTTTCAGAGTCAGGAAAAAACAAAAAAAACAAAAAGCATGTAGACTAAGTGTAAATAAAAGAAGAGCTGTGAAATATAGGATGAAATGTGTCGGTTATGAGAAGAGGTACTGTGGATGTTTAGATCTTCACCCCTGGCTGTGTCAGTTGGCAGGTGGTAATGGCTGGCAGGGTTATAGATGTTGACATTACGTGGGCAAGGGAACAACTTGGTCACCGCAGTGAAGAGGACAACGCCGCGGCATTCCAGGTGTTGGTTGCCTATAGCGACTGTGTGGGAGCTCTAGAAGTCCAGGTGTTTGTTGCCGGAAGTGCCGGAGCCACAGGCTGACGCCACCGCGGCTGCTCCTGCCAGCTCCCCCCTGCTCACACGACTCACTGTCTCAGACAAGTCTGGAGGCAAATGCAGTCTCTGCACAAATCAGAGAGAGAGAAGAGGGACAGAGGGAGGGGGGCAGAGCGTCAGTGCAAGAAGAAAGCTCTGCAGTGGATCAGCATACAGTAGATGTTACTCTTCAGTGATGCTTATTCGCAGAGAGCCATGTTGGGTTGAAATTGCATTAGATGCTTCAGCACTCCCCTCAGCACTGGCAGCATGGAGTAAACCTGCCAGCGTGTTGCTAAATGCTTCAGAGAGCTTTAGGTCTGTTACACCTCACAGGGAATATATGTATGTGTGTGTGTGTGTGTGTGTGTGTGTGTGTGTGTGTGTGTGTGTGTTAGGGTTGTTTTGGAGAATTGTGAATGGGACACAAAATCACTCATTTATGAAGTAAGAGAAAGTGTGTGTTCCAACACAACTGTGCCCGGAAAATCTGGATGGATGCGTTTGCATCAGTGCAGCAGTGCTGACTGCTTTACTGTAACACAAATTGTGCTCAGTTGTCTACAAGAAAGTCTTTTACAGTAAAGCTTATCTACAGAGCAGCCCTGTGCCAACTCAAAGCACAAAGACGCTAAGAGGTTAATGAGGGCCACTCGTGTAAACCCCCCAAACACCAACATGCTTACTGCTATAAAGCTTAAGAGGGGTTTCACTGCCTGCTCTGCTTTCTCCAGATCTGCCATGAAAGGCTGTCGGCGGCCCTCCATGAACAAAGTCTTGAAGAGCTGTTGAGAGCGTGAGAGGAGGTGAAGTATCTCCGGAGTCAAGTGTGGCCCTGACAATGGTGCTGAGTGGCTTGTTGCCCAAGTGTCTATTGAGGAAGTTAAATCAGAATACTGCCATTCTGGGTACAAGAGAAGTTAAACCCTATAATTTCCCCCTGAAAGAATCTGCCATGACATCTGAAACCCACTGGCCAAAGCCTGCACTCCCACACCTAGCCCACCTCAACCCTGTAAACCTTCCCTGCCCGCCACGTCCTTCCCCTCCAGACATCCAGCTTTAGCAGAGCCCTTCCACTCCCACAGATACTTATCTTTTTCCTAATGACTAGGTGTTTGGGTACGGGGTTTAAGAGCGTCATTACTTAGAGATAATCAGAACAACGCCGGACTCTTTACCCCTTCAGGGTAGATGACTTCCAGCCTTTATTTTTTTAGAGTGCTGAAACACCTGAGTGTGTTTTAAATGACTGATCTTCGTGTCTGATATGAAGCCTTCTCTTCCTGTTCCTGTGGCCGACAGCTCAAGTTGTTGAGCATATTGCCTTTGTGTGTGTTTCAGAAAACCATTTGTGAGGCAAACAGAGGAAAGAAGAGTAGTCTTCCTGCAGATTATCTAAGGGAAGGTGAGAACTGAGACACTTGTGAAGGACCTGTAATTTAATGTGAGATGGTAAAGCTAAGGTTACACAGAGGCAAGGAAAATGATTCCCAGTGAAGAACAAACATGAGGCACATAATAAGCATGAACTAAGACTGGTGAGACCAGAAGATGAAGTTGTTAGAAAAACATGAATCTGTTCAACTTCTCTCTGCATGTTAGTCTTTCTTTCACTCCTTTTTTTTTTCCACACACATGCACGCACGCACACACAAACATCCCAGGCAAACTCATACACTGGCCTTGAGGGGGCCTCCAGAAGCGCTGCTTTGCTTCCATACCCTGCCAAACCTCACCTGTGTAACCTTTCGTGTCTTCAGCTCACTCGAGTGTGATTGAAAAAGAAAAACAATGCATTGATCAAGCCTGGACTCAGTCCTGCTTAGCGCACTGCAGCGGAAACATGTTAGAGAGAGAGGTAGGAGAAAAATCAATCACATATACATCATCCTCAGTGGGTGAGTTAAAGGGAAAAAAAAGACATCACACCGTTGTCTGGCTGTCACGCACCCACGGGCCTGGCTACACCATGTCTGTTTGGCTCTGGGCTCTGTGAACCCACTGAGCATGTGCAGAGCGAAGGTCAAAGCAATTCAGAAGTGCAGCTCAGCTCCTCTAACCTTTGAGTTCAGGGGCAGATGAGAACAATCAATGGTAACATCAAAGTTGGAGGGAGGAGCAAACAAACCAATCGATTGGTTTGACACACAGGGAAAAGACAGCCTAGTAACAGCCAGCAACCACCACACACATCACTGACAGCCAATATAAGAGCTGATAACTGTTATCAGGGCCAAAAAACTTTCTTCTATACCAAATGAAGTAATCCTAACCACAGCTAAATGCATGAAGACAATCAAATTATTTTCAATAATTTTGAACTTATCTTTGAAATTTACACCAAATATTTTAAAAGCATTATAAGTACAGTAGATTATTGTAGCAATGTTTGCAGCAAATGCATTACTGCCCTGAGCATTTCACATTGACAACAAATGAATGGAGGTCAGTGTAGGACTTTGAGAGACATAGTCAGGGAGGCTCTGAATCTGCTTCCCTACGACCTGCACACTCCATGATGTAAACAAGGACATCCGGATAACCCTCAGAGGCATAGTGGGGTGTATGTGTGTGTGAAGTCTTTCTTTGCTGCCTGGCAACCTTCGCGAGGGTGGAGAAAGAGGAAAAACATAAGAAAGGGGCGAGGGGTGGGTGTTGGAAGGGAGTGGACGGCGGGAAAATAGACCATTGGCTGTGGTGCAGTGGTGGAGGGGGGCAATGTGAAAATGGATGTGTGCTACAATGTTAGTGCAATTATGTGTGTGTGTGTGTGCGTGAGTGTGTGTCTTAGAGCTGTGATGTCAGTGTTCCCTCCCTGGTGGTGGGCAGGGGTAAAGGTCTGTGGTACAGCTCCGCCACCACAGCCAGAGGGGATGGGGCCATGCTGGCAACAGGGCGAGGGGTGACAAAGCTCCAAACGAGCGCTAAGCACTTGAAATGAGCCCTCGGGGTCGGCCCACAGACTAGCTTTGCCTAAGAGGGTTACTAATATCACCCCACAATGGACAATTCCCTTCAGCTTACCAAAGACCCCAAAGACCTGTTTCTCAGAGAATACGGCGTTTTATGCTGCCCGGTCATTTCCACTCTCTGTAGTTTTATTTGTGGATATGACGTCAGTCGTTTAAGGATCAGAGAACACACTAAATCACTGTTTTGGACATCTTCTTTTGTTTTGGTTGTGTGCATTACAATGCAAAGCAGTTGTGTAATATTCCAACATCTAAATGGAGAGATTTTTCCAAGTGGAGCTTACAAGGGACCTACTCACACAAAGCAGCGCCATCAAAGGCATTCCAGTGGTGGTAACGGCTTGCTAATGACTGGAGTATTAGGTGCTAATTTAACGAGTCATTTCTTCCATAGAGTTTTAGCCACACTTTCAAATGGCCCGTGTCACTGTACAGCTTAGGACGATGGGAAACCCAACACCTTGTTAGAACACATGATGACCGGTCTGGCTGTTCCAATCAGATTAGCTGGCACAGGAATATGTTTAAGGAAGTGACAAGATATTTACCATAAACACCTACTTAATCAATCAGTGCTGTAATGCTGACAGCATTTTGTAAACTCTGTGATTTCACCGAAATTACATAAAACTGAAAATTGCTTCTCTACATTGAAGTCATTACAATCACAGGGGAGAAAAAGTGACTGAAATCTGGGTACATGCTGTTACCAATAAGATAAGCTTGGGTCATTTTATTAATGCAGAACAATTCAACAAAATGTATTTTTAATATATAGCTCTAGGTCCAGTATTCATAGACTGCGGTCACATTAGAGGTGATACCTTTTGCCAATTCCATTTCCTTGAGCGGCACAGCTGCAGTGCAGCCACTGTAAACTAATGTGTACATCTGTCCATGACACCAGGTCAATGTCTTCCATTTCCAGCCCCATTTCTACAACCAGCCAAGGGTCAAAATGGCAGCAGACTGTTTCACGGCTGAAACTGGTAGACTTGCTGATCTGTTCAGTGACTAAACCAAGGTAAATCGCCTGCCAGCGCTGTAATCCCTCGCAACTCTAAAGTTTCACAGCATTGTGTGGGAAATCATTTGCTGTATCTATAGGAACTAGTATTGGCTTTAGCACACCAAAAACCCACATAATGAGGTGATGAACCTTTCTATTCGACAAGTAAACTATGAGCACATTTACCCTGGCAATTTCGGAGAATACTTCCGCCACCTTCCCAGAAAAAAAATGCAGAAACAACTCGGCATAAATCCTTTATGCCAATCACTTTGGAAATTCTAGCCCACCTGCACCTAACAAAAGCTGAGAAGAAGCTCTACCTTTCTCTTCTTTTGTGGTAACAAAGAGCGTAACACAATCCCTGGCCTTGCCCTAAGAATAAACTGTTGACTAGCAAAGTCTTTCTCCCTTAGACTTTGAAATTTTTAAGTAAAAATTTGTTCTCATCCTTTTATTTTGTAAAATTAATTTGACATTATTAATCACTTTTAGAATATTTTGGAATTTATTCTGCATTCTTTTTGGTAATAACATGGTTTATTATAGGATATTTAACCTTCAGCGTCATTTGAATACTAGCAAAAAATACGCATGAAAGGACGGATGCATTTTCTTGCTTGTTAAGTTGCATGCTACCTGATAAAGCTTTTTCCTTTTCCTTTTTCAGGAGACAAGAGAAGAAAGAAACAAACGCAAACTACACTGGAGCTTTCTCAAGTTTCTCTTTGGTAATTGGGTGATGGTCACCTGCTCACCATGTCACCTGCTGCCTGATCCGGGATAATCTAAAAGTCAGGCATACAGACAGTCAGGAGGACTGACAGATAGACAGATACAGACACAGGCTCCTCATCTATTCCGCTTCATGGCCTAATGCATCTGACAGAGTAGGCAGCAGGCAGGCAGAAGGATGAGTAAGCATTTTGAATGTAATTATATTCCCTAACACTGGAAAAAGGGGAAGGGACTAATAACTGACTGAATTTCATTAAAAGCGAGCATGTCCAAACAGGAAATTGATTAGCTGACAATATTTCAAGTTTTTTTTAATACCTAATGGAATGTTTATTCTTGTTCTCTTGAATAGCTAACTCCTCACTTACCCTTCACGCTCCACAGACTGATAAAAAGCAGCATTTGATTGTATCTGTCATGTTACTAAACATGACATGCATGGGAATCAGTTAGCTCCGTGATGATTCTGAATAACTAAATGGACAAACAAGGGCCAAAGTGTAACTGTGCTGTAACACAACAACTTGTTATATCTGTCGTCATCATCTTCAACTAAACCCTCCTCTGGGGTCCTCCGCTTGGGCCTGTCAAGAGCTTTGACAGGAGAAGCGGCGTGGGGCCATTTTGTCTCTTTTCAGTTCAGTTTTGTTTCTCTTTGGAGGGCAGTGTTGGTAAAGACCGTGGGCATTGTAGGGTGAGGGCACATTGACCCTTGTGATGGTGGATAGTGAAAAGAGGGGGGTTAGTTGGTGTTATGAACTTGGGCATAGCCAGAGAGTGCTGGATTTCCCCTGGAGTGACATGGTGCCTGGGGAGAAAGGGAGAGGGATAGAGGGCGAAGAGTACAAACATATCTAAGTGCTGCTTTCACTACCAATAGGCCCATAGCAAAAAGTGCGGTTGCATGGGTTATGACAGCATATCTGGGGGACCTCTTGTGCCCTCCATCCTTCAAACACACATTTTACCCCTCAAACTGTGACTCTGATATTGGCATCCTCGAGCTAAAACCTCACTGGCAACTTTAGTAAGAGCAGGTTGTCTAATGTCCTGCTTTAACAATCACACTTTTGGGAATTTAAAATGATTTAGTAAGAAAAAAACAAAGAAAAGCAGAGCTATAACAATAAGATTTAAGCTGACAATGATTTACCAACTATTGGTGTTTACAGGTGAAGTGTATCATTTCTCCCTGTTTTTGTTGGGGGGGGGGGGGGGGGGGGGGGGGCTACAAATCAAGTTTACTTTAAATTTTACTTCCAATATGCACACACTGGCCACTTTGTTAGGTACACCTAGCTAGCTGAATCCGTTTACCATCACAACTACCTTAATTCTTTGTGGCAGAGATTCAGCAAGGTGCTGGAAACATTTCTGAGAGACTTTGGTAAATAATGACATGACAGCACTACACAGCTGGTGCTCTGCTGGATTGACATCTGGTGACTGTGGAGGCCATTTGACTACAGTGAACTAATTGTCATATTCAAGAAATACCTGCTGGAAGCAGACACTAGAAGATGGGTATACTGTGGTGATACAGAGATGGACATAGTCAGCAACAATACTCAGTTATGCTCTGCATTTAAATGATGTGCAATCGGTACTAAGCGGCTCAAAGTGAGTCAAAAAATATCTCCCACACCATTAAACCTCCTCCAACAGCATGAATTGTGATACAAGGCAAAACAGATCCATGATCTTGTGTTTAGGCCAAATTCTCATCCAAATGTCACAGCAGAAATCAAGACTCATCAGACCAGGCGATGATTTTCTTCTGAGGTGTGCTCATGCAAATTGTAGCCTCAGTTTCAGTTCTTAGCTGCCAGGAATGATACCCAGTGAGGTCTCTAGCCCATCTGCTTCAGGGTTCAATAAGTGGTGTGCTCAGAGATGCTCTTCTGAATGATTATTTGGTTTACTTCTGCATTCTTTCCAGCTCAAGGGAGTCAGTCCTCTGACCTATGGCATCAATAAGGTATTTTGAGACAGAGAACTGCTACTCAATCAGCAGTTTCTGAAAAACTCAGACCAGCAAGTCAGACAGCAAATACTATATCACACTCAATGTCCCTTAAACTTCATTAGGTTGTTTTGATCCTGTTCTTATGTGTAAATGCATTGAGTTGGTGCCATATGATTGACTGATTAAATATTTGTGTTCAAAAAGATGAGATGAGGACTTCTACCTAATGAAGTCGGGTGCAAGTGTATATGAAATCTGTTTATATTTTAAATCAGAAGAATAACAGAAGTAACAATGTAAAGAAATAATTGAGATTTAGATTTTATTTACTTGCAGAGGTGATTGGAGCACTGAAACAACTCATATGTCTCATCTCAGGGTGAGTTTGGAGGAAGCACCAGTCATCATAGCTTTGCATAAATACTAGCAACAGTGGGGAATAAACTCTTTCCGAAGACAGCAAAAGTATCCAGCTAACAATGCTAAATCTCATTAACAGTATGCTATATTTTAATGATTCGATCTGCACTAAAGCTGCATGTTTTATGAAGCGCTATGAACTGTTTCGTTACTTCAGAAACTCTACTACCCTTTCACGAACTCTTCTGTCACTGTTTCAGTAACCCAAAAAATAAATAAATACAAATTTGAAAAAAATAAAACCTAGAACATTTCCACAGATATTTTGTCATCTATTATTCATGTATTTTTCGGTGCTGCACTCAGTCTACAAGTGCGCACACTCGTGTACAAAAACAGACAGACAGACACGCACGGCTACTTTCCTATGCATGTGTCACACAGAGGTACTTACAACATGAGTGCACAAAGCAGAATTGTACATCTAGGGTTACCTAAACCCGGCTTTAGCTCCCACTAACAAGTCTTGTTCTTTCTTTCATCATTTACTGTGATAAGAGTTCACGCAGTTTACAGGCATAACATTTGGCAAAGCGAAAGGTCGTCTGGAGGTTACTGTGTCAGCCTGGGTAAGTGGCTGACCCCTCGGGAGGGGTGTGGGGTAATGACTCTCACAGACAAAGTCTAGTGTGCAAGTAAAAGACCAGAACTGAAGGCAAAACCAAAATAAAAGGAGAACACAACAATATATCATCGGCCATTTAAAATGTCTTCAGTGCTGCACGTGAAGATATTAAAACTACAAGTTTATAAACTTAACCTGCTCTTACCTCTCTTACTAACATATTGCACATAGCATTGCTGCAATGTAAGCCATGAGATGCACATGACACCAGCACTCTGGTTAAGCGTGTCTGCAACTGAAAACGGCAGCATATACACTCGTAAACAAAGGCACAGCTGTGTATAAGAATTATGGGCCAATTCTTTACACTGGAGCCGAACAGTCTCTCCAATTGCAGGTTTCTGCCATGAAGTTCACCTGCTAAATCTTTTGGAACCAAGCAGCAGTTAAACAACTAAGATTTAGCAAAAGATGGTTGAAGCTAAGGAGAAAGAAAAAAATTCAGGAAAAGAGAATCTGACGAAAAACAAACTGTGATGATCACGTCAGGTTAACCAAAGATAACTATACATTTACACATGTAATGCTTTTTATGCTGAGTGTGATATTACATACATATCTGCATATACCTAAGACATACATGCTCACTCGCATCTTTCTCTGTTACTCTGCCCGGATGAATAAAGAAGAGTGGGTATAATCCATCACCAGTTGATAGTCCTCACAAAAAAGAAGCCCTTTTTGCTGAGAGGACAGCCCTTGTGTGGACAAAGACCACCATACTGGGGACTTCATAGGACCTAGCTGAAAAGGTGTTGCCCAGAGTAACCCCATTCACACTAACAGGCATGCTGGCCAAAGCCAGTCATTACTGCTGACTTGGACCAGCCGGGCCACACATAGACCAGCCTAGAGCCTCTAAGGCCATTCACTCCACATCAGCCTACAGGCAATCAGCCTGAACTCTGCCATTGGGGAGCATCTAGAATTGTTACCATTCTATTCGACTGTCCATCTTGGGAGCTTCAATATAAGCATGCTTTCAGTAAATTTATAAAAAGCATAAATATGGTTTAAGTGGTTAAGACTTATGCCTATTCATAAAACAATCATAATCATGCGTAAATAAGTCGAGAGATAATTTATCACATGCTGACATCTCATTTATTTACTGAATTTACAGTAACAATCTGTTTGGCAGCTACTCTGAGCACAAAACCAAACAGCTCTTGTAGTATTGGTATTAATACTTGAACACTATACATCCAATAGAACAATAGAACTGTACACCACGGACAAGTAGTCGTTCTCGGTATAATTTTTTGAAGTCAGCCACATGGACGTTGGCATGGAGCTTCTGTGGCGCCTCTGTCAGTGCGCCCCAGGGTGGCTGTGGCTACAATGTAGCTTGCCATCACCAGTGTGTGAATGTGTGCGTGAATGGGTGGATGACTGGATATGTAAAGCGTTTTGGGGTCCTTAGGGACTAGTAAAGCGCTATATAAATACAGGCCATTTACCATTTATTTACCATTTTCGTTCTCAATGACTCTGACCTGTGGTGACCTTAGAAGACTTGTGGGCAAGGAAACTTAAAACACATCTGTAAGAAGTAAAAACTGGTGTTACTGCAGACCACAGACATGTTGGTTGAAAACATAATTTTTCACCTTTTTTGGGGTGCTAAGCATATCCTTAGCTCTTTATCACCCCAGTATCATGCAGGCCGTCTGGATTTATTTTGTAATTTTGGCTGTAAAATTCCAAAATATTCATATTTTTCAGAGATTATTTGATGTTTCTCTCTAAGCCCAGAATGGTTAAGGATGTAATGTAAAGTAATGTAAAGCTCACATAGTAAAATCTAGGCACAGCTGATATTTCTGTCTATGTTCAGACAGCAGTACCATGTGAATGCTTTGTGCTACAGAAAATCACAGAATATTCCCGTAAATCGCGTCTTCTCTTCTTTCCAAACCTGTTTGAATTTTGTCTGTAGCACAAATGGTGAGCTAATGGAGTTAAAGAGTGCTTGTAAAACGGGCACACCACCAGGCCAATCGTTTAAAAAAAAAAAGGGGGGGGGGGGTGCGTAAATAACACAGTACAGGTGGAATACGTTTTTTTCCTTTACAACAGACGATAAACTGGAAGATATCTCCCATCTGAGGTAAATTAAAACAACAAATAGCACTGAAAGTAACTACGTAAACATATTTTGTATTGAATTTCTCTGGCACACCAACATACTTCAGTCCCTCCCCCCTCCTTCTCTCTCCCCCATTTGCCCTCCATCACCACTCCACCTCCACCTCTGCTCTCCTCTCTAGTTCCCTCCCTGTGGGCAGGTGGTTGTGTAAATTTAGCCACAGCTAGGTAAGGTGCTTCCTGGGTAGACTGTTGGCAAAGCCACCTTTAGGGTGTTCAAGATGTCAAAGGGAATGAGGCATCACCTCGGCTGCCCTGTCAAAAAATTCACCACCTTCCATTTTGCCCATAACCACTAGGTCCTAAAAGCACTGTGGGTGATGGGGAATTCTTGTTTTGTGTTTTCTAATTTAGCCTGAAAAACACCAGCCATGACCTAACCCAGAGCGCTGGCTGAGTGTTAATTGTGAAGCATTACTAAAGCTATTAAAACAGTGAGCCAAGGCCTGGGGAGAACACATGCTAAAGTTAAAAATCAGAGAGACAGTGCTAAATGCATGTTATACCCTCCCTGCAAATGACCCCTATAAGAGGTGACACTTCAGAGAATGTCGAGATTTTAAAAGAATGACAAGAAACAAATGTTCTGAGGTAGATGGTTGTGACTATTGTTTGTTTGTCAGCATGAATGTGCACAAAACAACCAAGATGATTTTCATGAAACTAGGCTAGTCAAAATGTATTGACTAAGGGAGAACCCACTAAATGTTGGTGCAGCTACAAATCACTTCTTTAAACTGCAATGATCACTGTAATAAGCTTCCAAAGCAAAATAAGACAAAATATTCTATTTATTAAAGGATTTTACAGCAAGATTTTCAAAAAAGCAGATGTTTCATCACAACAGTGCAGGTGTTTTAAACACCCTTTCACAAAATCATAGTTTTTTGTTTCACTTCTTAACCAATTAGCCATGAGAAATTTTATTTGGTGTATTTTTTCATGTTTTTCTTTTCTCTAAAAGTGCAAAAATGTTAGGTTTGGTGTTGAGGAAAAAAATTACTGCATGGAAAGTGTCATTTACTGTTATATGAGTGACTAGAAAATGGACTTTATCATGCAGGAAGGAAGAAAGGAAGAGGAAGGAAGCGATGAGTCAATGCATTAACTCAACAGGAATAATTTTAGCATCTTAAACGGGATCTTAAATAAGCTCTCATGAGGGTTTATTTTAAATAAACTAATTTATAATGTCAAGTATGGCAATACAACTAGTGCATAGATTTTTTTTCAACAATTAGATAATGTTGCATTTGTGCCAATTGTGAAGCACTATTAACTTCAATATGTTAAAAGAACTGAATCGTGAGAATTAAATATGACGTGTGCAGAATGAAACTGTTTCATGTCTTAAAGCTGTGTACCTCTGCAGCTCCAGTTGTGGATTTTTTGAAGTAATGGGCAACTGAAAAAAGTTTAATGTGAAATGTATGAACCCCTGGTATGTACCACTAGCCTATTGCAGTTGTAGGTTGGTTATTATTTAGGTTAGGCAGGTTACAATCGCTCAAAATAACACAGTTTTACTAATTTCATAAAAATGCTTTTGTAATTACTGTGTGTTTCATTTTGCTGGTAGAGCTTTAGAAAACTACTGCAGTTTTTCTTTTTTTTTTTAAGGAAAAGCTTTTCTGTGGTTAGGGTGTTGAGGTTTATTGTCAAAAACCTTTGATCACAAAACCACAAACGCTTGAGGAGACTAATGAGTAAGAATATTAGTTTAAGCCATGCAATTAGTGTGCAATTATATTCTGTGAAGTTTAAAAGAAAAAGAAAGTATAGAGGTGGATACAGAGTACCGTTGATATCAAAAGAATAGCAAAATTGGAAAGTAGTTCAGATGTGACTATCAGCTTCTTCATTCTCCCTGATGTGGAGTTAGGCGTTTTGCTGGGAAATGGGCGGCCTGCCAGATTGGGGCCAAGTCAGAGTTGTCAGGGGATTACAGTTCTGCCTTGCTCACTGCAGGGGGTGCGGAGTGGGCCTCAATTACCCTGGAGCGGCGTGTTTGATTTGGCCCGGCACTTTTGGGGACAGACCAAAAGCTGAATAATGCACCATTAGCAACTCAAAATCCTGCCGTAAAATGAGTCCACTTATGCATCACATACAGTAATTGTGTGTCTATCAAAGGCTGGCAGGTCCACACCAATTACCCTGATAACAACAAAACAATCTATGCATAATATTATCTGCTGAACACCTGTGGGTGCCCACAAACATCCAAGCTTTCCTGTTTAAAACTTCTACCGCTCATTCAAAGTCTGTCACCAACACACTGCGGGGTAATGAAGTGTCAATTTTGGAGCACAAAAGCGCTAAAATGCAAGGTTGCTCTGATATAATGTGGGAAAATGTGTTATGGTACAGATGTTTGTATTTACAAATACATGGAAGATGCTAGACTGGGGGAGAGACAGAGCGTGTGATGACAGAGCTAGAGAGCAAGAGAAAGAGAGCGAGTAAGAGAGGGAGATCCCACGACTCTGGCTACAGTTAGAGCTGTGCAATTGAATTTCACAGGATATGAGGCAGCAAATGGCATGTAAAGGGTGAAGCGTCAGACGGTTCCTGCCACACGGGCCAGACAGATAAGGGAGGTGTAAGTGAAATCATTAGGTAACTCTGCAGGACATCAGGGGCAGTTTGAGGTTGGCAGGGGGCTATGAAAGCCAAAGGTCCTCCTTGAGCTCCATTGAACACCCACTCAGCCTGATATACATGCACTTACAAACACACAGGGAAAATCACTTATACAAACACAAGCTGCAAGGCAAACAAGGACTCGAGACAGAGACAAGCACACAGCCTAGCGCTGTTTTTCCACCCCCCCAATCTCCACCCACAAACACATGCACATGAACGCATATGGAAATGCGCTCATGCACACATACACACACCACTTCAGACGCCTCATTGAGGTATCAGCCCCAGCGATTGTATTTGTCCACCTGGGTATGAAAGAGCCATTCTGACCTGTGTGGCGGAGACAGCAGTGTGGTACAGCTCCAACCGGAGCCCAGCTAGGCTACGTCTGTCTCAGGATCTCAGGGAGGGGAGCAGCCAAGTGTGGATGCACCTCATTACCTCACTCATCCACACACCAATTACCCCTAAATAAATACACCCAGCCCACAGGCAGCAACAATGACATCCAGCCTGAAAGGGAAGAAAGGACGGCGTTCAGAAAGCATTTGCACGCAAAGAAAAGTGCTGTTGGATAATGATGAAAAAAAGTACGAAGAAAAGAAGCAAAAAGAAGAACATGCAGGGGGCTCCAAGTCTTTTAAGGAGCTCAAAGACGAAATGGAGGAAGAGAAAGAATGAAACAAACACAGAGCAAGCAGAGTGAAGTGATTCAGAAAATGATAATTTCTTGCTAAATTTCACCCAACACATCCGCAAATGATTGTTGTGGCGGGGGAGGGGCAAAGTTTAATTGTTTTAATGCATGCAGCCATGAGATAGCTCTGCCGCGGACTAAAATGGTGATCACTGTAGAGCCGACACATATTTGCATGTAAGACAGACTGCTTGGGGTAATGGTAACGGCGCCGTGTCCGAAGGCCACAAAATCTAAAGCTAAAAAAAAAAGAAAAAAAGACAGAGGCTGCAATAACCAGCCGCTCAATTCCCACGAAGTTTGACAAAATATCACAGGTGGCATGAACTGTGAGAAGAAATCCTCACGCCTTAAATATGAGAAAACGGTTTAAGCTGTTAACAGTGAAAAAAAACAAAGCTCCATTACTGGAGTGAGAAGGTGAGCGAAGGATGCAGAAAAGGTGTGTGGCAGAGAAAAGAAGACAGATGTGTTTTCAGGGAAGGGAGGTACAAACGAGGAGAGGAAGCCAAGAGTTCCTTCATGCCCCCCACCCCCACCACCCCACTCTCCCACCTCCCTCCATGTGGGATCTTTCTGCATGAGTGACTCTGTCATACCTGGGGGACAAAATGGTCTCTCTCTCTCTCTCTCTTCCTCTGTTTGTCTCTCTATCTGCCCCAGTTCTTCCTACCTCTACTCTTGTATGTCTGATGTGATAATAGTAAGCCAAGCTTTGCTAGTTGTGTGGTGCTGTGTGGTAAAACAATGTTAAAACTAATAGTATATTAGTTCTCACTCCAGTACTGAAAATAGTTTACTATAGTCCTCAATATATACATTTATTAGAGACCCATGAATCCCTTATTTTGGCACCAAAAGCAAAAAAAGATCATGCACTTGCACACGCAAGCAATCAGGTGACGGGTGTAACTTTAAGTTGCTAAGGATGGTGCGCTCTCCACTCTCCAGGATCATGTAGAAACTGAAAATAACCCACATGACCAAAGCCAACCGGTTCACCTGACCAGAGGCAGATTCCTGGTTAACGGAAACAATGGCTGAGAACGTATCAGATTTCCACGCTGTTGATTCGGTTTAATAAATTGAAGATGATGGATAGAGTGGAAGTGAAAGAAGCAGGTTTATTAGGATTCCTTCCTGATGGAGAGCTAATTGAGGGAAGGCACGTTGTGCAGGTTTGGTGCCACAAGTGGGTGGAGTAGCACAGACATGCTGTGGCAGCATAGTAAGGATTCCTGGCGTACAGCTCAACCCTTAACTGGAATCAGAGTGCATGAGAATCCCAGGCTCGGTCACACAGAACATCACACAAGAGGCCTGCACAGACTTACCTGCTTTTTATCAACTGCATTGTCCGCTGGACATAAAAATAGAAAGCTGTTGTGTCACCCTCTCTCTCCTTTTCTTCCCAGCTTGACATAGCCTAGAGGTTTCTCCTGAGACCTCCAGTGTTTTAATTTTCTGCACCCTACAACATCAACACATGCTGCTGTCAAACCCTGCAGCACGCTTCGCACACTGACGTATTGTGAACATATCACATTTTCTTAAAGGTTTCTAATTTTTTTTTTTTTAGATTAAGGCTTTCAGGCACATGTACACACACACACACACACACACACACACAGAAATTAGTATCTTCACAATTTCAGAAAGCGTGTGAAAAACCATGAAAATGCTGCAGCAATTACAGTATCTGAACCAGCTTCCAAGACAGGTTTGCGTGACTTGAGAGATTTCACACACTACCTGTGCCTGATTGGAATGTACAGGAGATATGCAACATCCCCAACACACACCCTCAGGTGTTTTTCAATCTGTACAATTCAGGAACAAACTAAATTAAATCCGCCTGCTGTTGTTTGTGTTCATTGAAACATGTCCAGTGGACAAGATTACACAAGCCAGTCATCGATGTCTCTTACACAACTGATCACTAAATTTATTCACTAATGATGAACTCGCAGCTACAGGTGTATGTGGTCTATAAATACAAACTCTCAATGGCTGAAGGGTGTTTGTACCTTAATGGTACCTCTGAGACTTATGAGTTACGGATCAATCAAATAAAGTTGTTAATGTTTAGCAGAGATAAAAACTGTTTTCTACTGTGTCAGATCCCTCCTTGTTACAAAAAAAAAACAGAACTTCATAATTATATAACAGACACTGTTAAAAATCAATGTGTATTTTACAATGAGACAGTGTAATTCTCCAGTGTTTTATCATCAGAGATAATGTATAGTGGTTTTTTAGAAGAAAGGAAAAGATAAGACACAGTTCCTTTAAAAATAGAATTTAAGTCGTTGCTCTTGCATGTTTCCTAATTGAAATAATGTGTAGTGTACTTCTGTGTGAATTTGTCAGATCTAATATTTTGTCATCAGAACACAACCTGTTCTGGTGGGTACCGGTAAATCTTGTTGCGTGAAAACAAAGGTAGCTTTTCCTATTTCTTAAGGACATAACTTCCGATTACTGTTCATCTGCTGGATAAACTTTTTTTAGGCCTGCCACTTCTAATTTTTCTCCCCCACTTGTGTGGTTTCCTCAATTTTGTTCTGGACACACTGCACACCATGAGATTTCGGACAATAGCTCTCTGAGGATCACCTTCTTGGTACAAAAATACTATTTTATGCCTGTCAAACTGTGTTAACTTTGGCATTTTTCATAGATTCAAGTAAAGAATGCCGAACAAATGTGCGTTTGTCACAGGCTGCTAGTCACAAAGTGCCGAAAGACACAATTCAGAATTGGTTCTTTGCCAGTTTGTTGAACCAGTGTTGTCTAGACACAACACTGGTTCATCCTTTGAGTTAAGTATCTCTTTTTTATGCTTGAATGATTCATAGGTCAATGTTCAGTGACTTAACAAACAAACAAAAAACCTTCCTCTGAAAAGTATTAGTTACAAGGACCCGACTGAAAGTGAGGGGAAAAAGAAGCCCATGTCCAAATAAAAACTTTGAAAGACCTTCAGAAAGCTGGGAAAATTACTCCTCAAGATCACTTTAAAAAATTACAACAAACTCTCAAAGTATAAAGAAATGAGGTGTACTTCATGACTTTTGCATTTCACTGTAAATAGAAGTACCAGTTATAATAATATGTTAACTTTCTATTCTTACAAAGAGCAGGAACAATGTCATGTGCTAACATTACAAAGTCAACAAGTCATAACTTATAAAAACAATATAAAAATGTTAACACCTTTGTAAACATGAGGCATCTGCTCATTCATCCACCCAACAAATCCCTAAATTAGACAGCTACTCTGTTTGTCATATACTGATTTGTGGTAAGCAGACAATGACATAACTTGGACAAGGTGCTTTGAGCACAATCTCTGAATTAGCAGGACAAAAATGGCGCATCCCAGTTTCATTGGCCATACAGACTGGCAAACAGACTTACTTCATCTGCCAAATCCCTAAATTAACACCTTTTTGGTGAGAAAGCTCAATTTGGAACACATCACACCAACACCACAGCTGGCATTCAAGGGTAAAATTAATTACTTCAGATACATGTGCTTCCTCTCAAAGTGGCAGACTTATTTGCATTGAGGAACATTCAGCAGAAGTAATCGATGCACACACAAAATACGGCCACCCAATGACCCCGGCCCCGTCTCAAAGTCCCTCCCCATCCCCAAAGCCCTGACGGCTCAGCCATGCATGGAGGAACAAACACAGGTAGCGAGAGCAAATCAGACTGCAACAAAACACAGAAACATGAATGGGAAGCATTACAATGACGGGCTGGATGCAGGACAATGGGCCCGCCATTAAACAAACGGCAAATCCCAGGATGGGCTGTGGGAGTATGATACAGATTACAGGCACCTAGTCCCTGCTTGGGGAACAGGGGAGAGGGAGAAAAAAGGACACAATATTGCAATCTGACAGCTGACGTCTTCATATAAATGTATGAATTTACATTCCAATTAGAGGAAATTTACATCTTAATCACAGCGAGCAGTGTGTCGGTCCCTCGGTTAGTGTGTTGCTACGGTAATGAGGTGGGATGCTGCTGTGCTCTCTCATCCAGACAGTGATCTGTCAGCAGACGACACCTCCCTGTTATGAGGGAGCTGCACCCTTAAATGTAACCGCCACCACAATCCAGTAATATTCGCTGAAATCTGTCTTAAATACCAACAAGGTGTGAGCTGCCACCCGAGCATAATGTGCCAAATATGGAGTTTGAAAAACATCAAACACATCTTAAATACAGTGCACTGAACCAGGAGTGTCTTTAACTGTCACTCAAGTGACAAGCTTTCAGTACTCTGTGGCATTCCATTTCAAATTTCCATACTAATAATGGGTATATTATCTTTAATGGTTTGACTTTGTTTTATGGCATTTGAAATGGATGGTGAAGCCATCTGTGGAATTACTCAAACATACAGTATTATGTCATCAGATCACATGCTTTGGCTCTAATGAAAGCAATGTGAACAGGTGAGATGGAACAATTGCGAATATATAGTCAATATCATTTCGGTCATCTTTTACATGAATGTAAATCACAGCATCCAGCACACACAAAAACCCAAGGAAATGACACTATGAGTTCTCAAACAGCATGCATAACTTCGTAATGAGGGGGGGAAAGCCAGCCTGCAAAAACAGTAGTGGGGAAGCAGTCAAATCCTCTTTTAAAAAAAGGACTTTCTTGAGGACTCTTCTTGTGGTTTCATTTAATTAGCAGGCAAGCGCCACTGGGTTGAGGTTGCAGATTCAACTTCTGCACAACTTCTGATGTCAAATTTAGCAAGATCAGAAAAGGGTTGATTAAATTAAACTCCAAAATTTTCTGAAAATGCTTTAATCCAGTGAAATCATGTACAGGAACGCTGACTGCTGACAATGCAGTCAGGGAGCACAGATTAGCTACCACCAAATAGAAGACCACATAAATCAGTTTAACACAGTCCTTTGCCAGCTTCACGGTTGACTTTAATACAAGGAAGTACGAACAAAAAAATTGGAGGGAAATGAGGCATGGCTTCTTTATCACCTACCTCGTAGCCAATCAGACCCCTCCTGCCAGAGACATTGCTCTAATGGCTGATATCTATGGAAGCAGCCTATTACTGAATACTGCCTGTAATTAAGACAAGTCAGATTACACCGAGCCAGTGCATCTCCTCTGATATGTAGGCTGCCATTAAGGTCTGAATTGGTAATGCACTTGTCCGCCGCATTCAAAAAAGGAAAAAGGCGCATGTGGAAGGGGGGAAAAAAATCGACTGTAAAATATTGCGTGTCTACGGTAAGTGCTGAACGCATCCTCAAACATTACATGGGGTGATATGTGGGGCGTGGCTGGGATTTCACTTTAGCCTGCAGGCTGTTTAAAAAGGATGCCAGTAAGCCGCACACAACCCCTTTGGGTTGCAGATTGATTCCCACAGCAGTGCTACTTTGCCTGAGCACTTTTGTCCAGGCATCCAAATGAGATCGTCTCATCTTTTTGGGGGGATGTGTGAGTCTGTGTGTGTAAGTGAAATGAGGTTCGGCGGTTGAGTTTAGCTTGAATGTTCGCCATGATTACAACTTCTTAAAACAGGCAGCAGCTTATAAGGTGCCAGGTCGACTTTGTGTCTGGAAGTAAATGAGGTGAAACGAGTGAATGCGAACGCTGTTAAGTTGGAAGCAAGGTCATGAATGTAGAAAGACGACAATCTTAAAAAGCTGACTATGATTAAAAAGAGGACTAGAGTACGGAAGCCTCCCACAAAAGAAACAGTGAATGAGAGGGACACAGAAGGAGGGACAGCGAGTGAGTATGAGAAGGAAAAGCACTTCTTTTTCTACACAGAGTGACGCTGCTAACACTCCTTCTACTCGAATATTCACCACTACACTTGCTTTGATGCACTATTCCTCACTCATCCGAGCATGCAAACCCTCCTCTCGACACACACACTCTTCATCATAAAATTTCCCTGGCTGTTAATATCTGTGCAAGTCTCCATGCCTCCACACACACAAACACATACTAAGATGTCAAAAAATTCACTGTACTGATTTTGATTATAATTTTGCATTGCATACCTGCCTCCTTACAAGTCCTCTGTTGATTCAGAAAGCTCAAACGATGACTTTGTTTTTAAGAATATGCATTAAAGGAGACTGTGGACTTTGATGTTTATACAGATAAGGACATCGTGTATGATCTTTCCCCTTGTTGAAGGGAACAAGGTATTACTCACATGACTAAATGAAGTCACTGAGTAGGTGAAAAATTTATTATTTATTACAAAGTCCAAAAAATATTGGCAATTATATCTTAGTGTACAAACAATCAAAAAGAAAAAAAACCTTTTGGAATTTCCAATTAAATTGAGGCGCTTGAGTTTCTTGCTTTTAATCTAAAAAGTTTCATTACAAGTACTGAAACACAGTTTTCATGAAAACTAAATCAGTATTTTAAAAACTGTATAGTCCACGTACACATAAATCTAATGAAAGACTAAATTTAAGCACACCAATATATATATATACACTCACACCCATTCGCAGAGGGTGATAAAGCAAGTGTACGGTACATGACACCCCCATTCAAATATTCTGTGTAAGTGAGCATACAACATCAGACCATCAGATCACTTCACTCTCCAAACATGAAGCCTTTAATAGATGTGGAACTTCAGGCCCTGGATCTTTTCACACCACTGAGTCGCAACTCACACAGAAGAACAGCAGGCACAGGATGGCAGTGCAAAAAGAACACAAAAAAAACCCTAATAATAATAATAAATAAATAAAACAATGAAGCAAATTCCAGACAGAAAAAAAATAAAAAAAACATATATATATATGTGTATACTTGTGGCACAGGAATCAAGCAGAAGTGTATTACATTCGATTAGATTCAGACAAATGTTTGCAGACTTGACAGAAAACACACTTGTCTGAAGAGGGGAGAAAAGATTCATAAGAATCCTCAGACTAACATATGGAGTAACCTTTGTGGCCTTCCGGGACTTAGGGGTGGTGGTATGGTTACGCGGGGGGGTCTAACGCTCCAAGGACTGTAGGCACGCTAGGGAGAGGTGAGCTGTCACCCCCCATTATGATCACTGCCTGTACCCATAAAGGGGGAGGGCTAGGAAGAGAGCAGGCAAAAAAAGAAAAGAAAAAAAAAACTGGTTCCTCTCTAACCGCCATCTAGAGCCATCCCTGGGCCTCAGAACCCTCGGACTACAACTGCCTCCTGGGAAACACTTGCACGCAAGTCCTTCTCATCCCTGGCTAGCGGTGGGGCATAATGTGTGCATGTGGGCAAAAGGAGGGGTTTGTGTGTGCTTAGTTGGGCTGTGTAAGCAGAATGTATGGATTTTGCGTAACAAAAGGAGACAACTGTGCATGTTTTCATAATTGGTTCAGAGTAAGAGAATACACTGTTATTCAGTTTGCCAAAAAACAAAGATGCAGAGAAATATAGTGCATTATGAAGCAACTCTCTTTCACTAAATGTAAACAGTAATTCAAGGGCTCAGTGTAATAAGAGTCCCAGTAGAAACACATTTGATAATCAGTAACTGACATAATTCGTATTTCTTAAAATATCTGGGATGCAGTGCAGGAAAATAAAACTGAAGCACAAATAAAACAAACAGAATGTTCATGTTTATTATGCAGTTCATAAAATAGTGCAATATTATGTGCTAGTGGACAAGTAGCTTGCCTCAGATTTGACCTTTTGCTGCCTTTTGTGTAAGTTTGGGTGAGCGCTGCTTCTGTGCATTCTGTTCCCCAGATCCCACTCCTAACACCCCTGTCACTCATCATCACTCATCATTGTTAGGGACAAAAGGAAAGTTTGGTTAAGCCACACACTGGAGTGCTCTCCCACCCAGTGTCCACCCCCCACCCTCACACGTTCATGTATGTGTGTTAACACACATACAATCACACACACAGACCCGCACAGATTTCATTTTTATTTTTACACAATAAATACAAAACCTCTGAGTCACACATGCTGTCTAACTCACAAATAGGGTCGCAAACTTTTCAGTGAAGCATCATCACCTTGCCCTCTAACTTTTCTTTTGAACTGCAAGCTGTCCTTCGAATGGCCCTCTGACTCATCTACTGTGTATAATTAAAGTCTATTCAGGGCTCTATACATGCCCTAACTATCCTCCATCATCTGACTGAGCCTTTCAATGGCCACCTGTGAACTCTGAAGGACAGGGACACTTGCCCTCGTAAAATTCATGAGCACCACTACATTCAGCAGCCGGCTAACTTCACTCAATGGCCAACACCACTTTAAACAACTCTGTGTTGACTGTTGGGTGAATCCTTTTTAAATGCAACCATATTCACAGTAGCAAGGGTTAAGTAGCTCCCATGATTAGCTGAAACAAATGCCTGTATAGTGTGCTGGGGAAGGAAAAAGAAAGAGGATCAAGAGATCCAGTTTGTTTTTGTCATTGAGGGATTGCAGACAGTGAAAGTAATTAGAAAAAAAGGCTAAGTGTCCAACTGATCTGGTATTTCTAAGCCTACTACTTTGTGATGCAAACAAATTAATGAGTAAATGATGTAAGCACATTCTTTATGTCCAGAATCTAGAAATGATGGATTTCTAATACCAAGACTGTCCTTAGTTTCATGTTGTAGTAAGAATGGGAAAACGAGCTTTTAAAAAATTTTGACGTTCGAAGAACAACATGATTACATGTGACAATAAAAGTGATTTGATTTGATTTGATTTGATTAAGGGACCAAGTTTCTGCTACTGTATTACTATAGTTATTGCACAATAGCACAGATATATAAGGCTGACTGCAAATCTTTGAGATTTCACCTGACTGAACAATATGGAATCTTAACACAAGGCCACGTCACTACCATTAGTAATGATGTTTTGAGAAAATTTTAGCGGCAAAATGAGATGTGTGACCAAAAAGAAGCCAGAAAATGGGTGAAGAATGACATCTTCAATGTAAAATACATTTTTAATTCATCATTTGTTATCACTGAATGGCATAAATGCGCAAACTTTTTGCTTGTCAAACTATTTCACAGGAAGACTAAACTGTTAACAAACTTCAAATTACCTGAAAATTAAAGTGAGTCTCTGGGTTTTCAAATGTATTAATATTAAAACAGCATAGCACTACATCGGCACTGAGTGGACACATACACACACTCCTCCTCCTGACCCCCCAGGACACTGAGCAGTGAGAGTGTGGGAAAGTTATTTTTAGGACCCATGCAGACTGCCTTCCTGAGTTTGATGCTCCTGCTCCGGATCAACATTCCACCTTTGAACCACACCGACCATAGAGCCGTTTGTGCTCATGATGGCAATTTTAACGTTCTCTGCGGACCAACAGCAGGAAGGACACCATTTCATTTAAAATGAGAAAGCCACTGCCTTTTGCGTTTTTTTGTCCAATGATAATCATGGCAACAGTCTTTCTGTGCAAGTTTAGAAAGAATATGTTTTGAATGCAGAATATCTGTAATATTAAGTGTTTATATCTGGATTAATGTGTTTGAAAGTTCTGAAAGTACAAATTACCAAAATGTACCTCTTTTCAATTTTACATGCAAATTTTAAAACATACCCATTGCAGTTATTTATTCAGAGGTCTCTGAAATTGACCACTGAACATTTTTCTATGCTGCTGGATGCATGTTTGTTTGGGGGTGGGGGGGGTTGTTGTATATTTTTAAATCAGGATTGTGCCTGACTATGAGGAAAAGGAATATCAGAATTTACAGTGGCACACTTGACACTTTTGCAAAGACTTTTTAAGACTTGCACGGAAAGTGCAGAAACCTAAGGCAAAATTAGACACAGTCTTTAAAAAGATAGGAAATAACAAAAAATAAATAAAAATGAAGAAGCCAAATATACAGTGAGACTTAGTTTATAAGCACCAGAGGGCCTATAGTTCTCCAGTCACTACCATTATGTTAATATGAGCCCTTTTTGAACAGGCTTACAATTACCCTATAGTGCCACAAGACCCCATGGATGCAGGGTGGCATACACGTTATAGCCTTTTTCTCTTTCTCTAATGGGAGCTGAAGACAACTAGGGCTACTTTAATCAGGTCTGAGTCCAATGTGGCCAGTCTAGTCTGATGGGGGCTGAGTGGTCCATGGACCATGTTAAGGGTTCACTGCTCACTGATGAAACAGCTTCACTTCCAGGATGAGTTCAGGCAGACCACACTCTTACTCAATCTGGCAGGAGGAGCACATATGCCCTGTTTTGTTTTGCTTTAATACTGTCTGTTTGAAAGAAAAGTTTCGGCGTTTTGTTGATATGGTATGGAGGGCAGCACATTTGGCTGCCCCAAATATTCTCGCACTGAGCTTTGACTTGGCTACAACAAACACAACTGCTACTGCTTTTTCTCCCTAGGTGCTGGACAATGAAAAAAAAGCTCATTTGGACTGTTTTAACCAGTGTCCTTAGTGATTTCCTGAACCTTGACCTTGCTTGCACAAGCACATCTTTAATACCTTGGCTACAATGACTTCACAGCAGACCACATATAGCACTACAGGGAGTAATATTTCCACTCCCACACATAAAACTCTGCTGATTTGTTGTGGCATTAGTGGAGTGGATTTGGTTGTAGGTTTGTGCTTGTCTTAATTAACACAGTTATCAAAGGTCGCTATTTAATAAATACATAAACTTGTGCAGACAACCTGAATCGCACGGGTGTCAAGTGCACCCAAAAACAAACAACCCCCCACACCTCTTAAGAAAAAAAAACACTTGCACATTTTTGCAATCCACACACACCCAAGACTCAGCACAGCAAAGTTATGAGCTAGGCTTTTCAAAGACACATGCACATTTGCAGAATAGATAAAAACTCTGCTAAATAATAGATAACAATCTGATGTATGTTGAGAATATTGTTCAGCTGAGGGGTGCGATGGCGTGCCACTGACTGGCCTGCACCAAATTGTCTCTCTCGTTTTCATACACGCACAAACCATAAGCACACCTCATTCCCGAATGCAACAGAGGTTGATGTGCACCAAGGGAGGAAGTATAAATAATTCAACTGAAATATTATTCCAAGGGTACCATTCCCATCTGATTGTGATTCCCAAGCCACATGTGGGAATCACAAGCAGGTGTATGGAGTTTTCAGTGCCATTAATATGTTCAGGAAATCCTGTAAGGCCACTGTTTCAGATTTCTTTTCTTAGCCGACAAACTGTCATTATGATCTGCTATTGGAAGTAAATATTAAATGACTGGGTTCAGCTCTTTCTCCATTTCTGTTCTTCTCAGCATTGGCTTTTCTCTGATCTTTAACACTGGGCTTTATTGGAGACTTGGGGAGTCTTATATACGATTAGGCATCGAATACAAACAACCATATAAACAAATGTAAAAACAAGGCCCTGGAGCTTGTTCTCTGTCGAATTCATTATGTATTTTACAATTCTTTCTTTCCGTCCCTTTTAGACGGTTTGGTGCCTCTGAGGAAAAGCCCTCATTTTAATTAGACCTGACCTGAGAATCACTTAACTGCTCCTCTCCGCTCATGCCTTCCCCCTCCTCTCCAAGTCTTCGCTCTGTTCCTCACATAGGTCCATTAACACCCTTCCCTTGGCACCCACAGGCTTCAACAGGGGGCAGACGCAGGCGTTGTCTTAAAGACGTTTTGAGGACATGCCAAGAAACATTAACCTTCTCTATACACCTCCCTCGGACTCTTTCAGTTTGTCTTCCCGTTCTTCTCAAGTCTTATTTTTTTCATCACTATCATTATCCTCTTAATATTATTTTCTGCTATCTTGTGGCTTTCCTCCAACGCACGTAAAAATTAACTACTCACGTTCATGTCATGTGGGATGGAAGGTTTTTGAACAACTTGAGAAGTTTTTGGGAGAGAGGAGTTGGTAGTGTGAGAGGTAAATATATAATATAGTGTAAAAAAAAAGTTCAAGTATGGTAGACTCTGCATTTTTAATAGCATTTATATATGGAGATTTAAATAATAGAAAAATCTAATCAAAAACAGATTTAGCACAGTTCTAACAAGCTTGAAAGGCAATATTTGGTAAGACCACATCCATCAACGCAGCTTGAATTCTCTTAGACAAGCTTTCTTGTAATTTCTTTAAGTAGTCTTCAGGAATTGTTCTTCGGGCTTCTTGAAGGACATTCAAAACTTCCATTTGGACAACCTCCAACACCAGTGGCTGAAGGGCAGTCCCAAACATAACCAAGCCTCCACCATGTTTTACAAACAGCTGTAGACACTCCATGTTCTACCTCTATCCTGAACTCCTTTACACATAATGACCACAGAAGTCTTTGCTGTATTTTTTGCCATTTCTCAAGGACACGACTTTCAGATACTGCTCGACTGCTGCAGATTTTTTTTTTTTTTTTGGGGGGGGGGGGGGGGGGGGTGGCTGCTAGCTCTATTGTTGTCCACTTGTCCAGTTTCCCCAGATTTTTTAAAGGCACACTGTACACCATGCAGAGATATGTCATTTTCAGCTACTAGCTCTTAGAACTTCACCTTGTTGGTGAAAAAATATCATTTCATAAGTGTCAAATGATTTTATCTTTGAAATTTTTTGTTGATTCAGCTAAAAAAATGGAAACAAATGAAATGTTGACAGGCTGCTAGTAACAATGTGACAAAAGATACAATTTAAAATTAGTTCTTTGACAAGTTGTCTGTCATGCAAATGACTTGTCAGAGCAACAGACATCTCCACATAGCACCTCTAATAGAGGACTAATTTGAGATAAATCCTTGTCTTATGGCGTATTTGATCCCGTGACCTACCTCTGGCACCCCAGTAACCCACGGGCACACTGCCTGTCAGTTTAAAGGGTCAAACAAAGGTAAAGGGAATGTAATTGCGTACTATCTACATTCTTCAGGGCTTCATCCTTAAAGCATCTTCCCTTGTGAAACCACTGACAGAAGCCTGTGTAGCTGAGTGACTGGGAAAATTCTCACACACATTGCGTGTTTTCAGAAAGTGTCTAACAATTAAGGCGTGTCCGCATTTCCCAATACATATTTGCTTGTGCCATTGCATGAATGTCAATATCTGTATGTGTGTGAGAGCAAGTATTGTTTGTGTATGTCTCTCTGAGTATGTGTTAATCTCTTAAACACCTAACACTCCTCTACCTGCTCAGACAGGGCCACGGGTTAATTCTGGCTTCAGGCGTCGTGGCTAATAACTGCTCATCAACCGCAGCTTGAACTCTGAGAAACATCATGAGCTATCGTGGTGACCTTAAAAAAAGAACCAACAGAATACCAATTGAGGAATGGGGGAATTTATTTGCTAAAACCAAAACCCACCATTTAAAAAATATATTCAAAACTAATAAATACAAGATCACTTCCATATAAATAATGCCTGCACTCTGTGAGCTGGCAAACAAACACTTTCCGCGTTCCAGAAATGTTAGGGGATATAAACATGAGTCAAACAGCAGTTAAGAAATTAGTTACCAGGATAAATCTATGTGTGGCTGGGGAGACATGCAGCTGCCTGACCGAGCTGGTGAGAAGGTAGCACTGTCAATCATCTGTCACTTTCCACCACAGCATTGCAAATTAATCCAGATAGATGATAAATAGTAAGCTGCTGCATTCAGTGCTTTTCATATATGGAAAATGAGTCAACAGTTGAAAAAGGTACATAGCAACATGGATCTGTTGAAGACTGAGCAGTAGAGAAAATGTTGTATTACGTGGCCCCAGGCAGAAGAGTTGTAGCATGAGTAAATGAGGTGATTAGCAGGGATGGTGTGGGCTGTCACACGTCAGACGCCGGGCTTAAAATCCAGTCACCATCTTATGTGTCAATCAGCAGCCCACCGAGGCAGTTAACCAATAGGTCAAACACAGTATACACTACTGAGCAATGTATGTGTGAGATGCACACCAGTAGACATATATACCCATACTCTGCAACAGTGAAGGAAGAGCATGTGCATTCATACCTTTGTGACATTTCTAACTCAGATGATATACAAATTAATGACAGCGAATCACAATGCCAGAGAACACAACACAAAGCACATAATAGGGCATTACAATGACTAATATGTGTTTTGGCTGATTTGATGCATGACTGGTGATACGATGTTCTCTGGAAAATTCCCTAACATATAGCAATGTCTCATAGGACTGTGATTGACATTTTATATTAAGTACGATCTTGTGTCAACAAGTGCATCCATTTTACAATCCTTAAAAAAAATCATAGGTGGATATTGCAGAAGATTTAAGCATATGTTATAAAGACAGCGCAAGAGTATGACTCCCACTCAGCAAAACACTTCAATAAAGCTCCTTAAACAAGAAAGGCAGACAAAGCTTGGTCTTAACAATGTGCTGCTGGAATATATGACAGGGGATCCAGGCCCCACAGTGCTACTGGGATTCTCTAGGCCTCTGAACTCCTGGCCTGCCCAATACAGAGCCTAATTAAAAGACCATTGAGGATAACTACCTTGACTTTTACAAACCTAATAAATCACTGGAGTGGTATGTTGGGGAAATCAGAGAAAGGAGGAGGGATTGGGTCAGACAGAAGAAAGGGTTGGAAGGGCAGTTAAGGCGGGCAAAAAAAATGAGAAAGGATTGACCATAAGATGGAGGGAAGTTTGGGGGTGGCACAGGCATTTCTCTCCTCCCCTACAAATCCTGGCTGAAACAATAGGACTCACTAAGAGCCATGGACCAGAGGTTGTGATAAGGTAATGATAATGTAATGAGGACCAATCATGAGGCTGAGCTAAGAGGAGGGCCCCTTAATTTCTCTCTGGAGTGGCAGCTCAGTGACAGACTGATTGCTCTGCCTGAGAGTGATCGTGCAAAAGAGAAAGAGTATGATAAATCATACATCAAAATGAATGAAGAAAGAGGAAGCCCATACAATCACCTAGGTACACACTGCAAAATAAAGTGCATTCCAATAAAACATTTCCACTAGAAATTCTACTTAATTTCTATTATTGATGCCACAGTGGTTGTTGGTATAGGTGGTGTATTGCACTTCATTACATCATTTTGCTCTCTTGTGTATATAATATACTGGATAAAATGTTAGAAACATTCACTAATACTCTAATTAATTTTAAGTCATACATGCAAATGCACTAATGGGTCTTTAGATGTCACACTGGAATTTCAAGCTATCTTACATATTAAGGTAATGTTGCTCCTTATTAGAGTAAGCACGTAATCTGAGAGCTTTTCTTTCTGTTGGCAAACCCTGTTTGTTGCTGTTGCCTCATTCTTGTGGCTGAAAAACAAAAGTACTGACTGCTAAACTAATGCAGGGCCACATCCTTGGATCAGAGTCATGGCTGGTAACAAATTAATGCAATCCCAACATAAAAACATAGAAAACTACATAATTAACTGTCATAAGCAGCATAAGCAGTATTGTGTATTTATGATTATAGATGGATTTTTCTCACTTTGTTGCCTCTTGGCATTACACTCAAATAACTGTGGTAGCAACAGAGTGTAATCAATAGCTTCTCCTTTGATTTTGTCACCCAATAGCAGACAAAAGTAAACAAAGGTTGGCAGAGCTTCGCCTACGTGAGAGAGTTCTCATCTGCACAAAGCAAATGTAATCTTTCTTAATAAATAATTACTTTGTATCGACATCGCTTTTGGTTTTAGGTTAATGGCTACACAGCAAGTTACAAATAAAATACACCAGGGAGGTAAAATCAGAGCAACTAAAAAATCCAAACATTTTTTAAAAAAGAAAGAAAAACAAAAAAATCTGATGAGATATCAGATTATATAGGGTTCAGGGTGTAACCCTTGGAATACTGTCTTTTTAATGAATAGATCCTGGTTATGCTGAGTACCTTTGACAACATACCTCAATACTGAACTGTTTTCTCTTGAGCTTAAAAGCCAGGTCCTTGTGGTCAGGGAGTTGGCTCGCCAGACAGTTCAGGTGAGGTACTTGGCGTACGTGTAGCAGGCCTGTGAAAGGAAGAGGGAGCAGATTAAACCTGAAATACTACGTAAAGCAAGAGCTTCCTTTACTTCTTCCTGCCTTACTACTTCATTTATTACAGAGCATGTGTATTTTATCTGACTGTGCCAACAAAAAACCCCAGTGTGTTTCACACACGTGCCATTTTTTAATAAAAGCATAAAATTTACTGAGTTACTACCAACTACCACTAAGAAATTAACATTCATTATTATGCTCAATACCCCTATTTTGGAAGAATGCTGTTCCCCTGCACCTCTTAAGGTAACATTTTAGTATGTAGTAGAGATGGACCGATCCGATATTACGTATCGGTCCGATACTGACGTAAATTACTGGATCGGATATCGGAGAGAAATAAAAAATATAATCCGATCCATTAAATATCAAAAAAAGCACCTCATAAAACTTGCGACACGGCGTAACTCGGCTCATAACCGTAGCACGTCGGAGCAGTGTGCTCACGTGATAGAGCGGCTGTGTGTATTTGTAGCCTCGCTACCAAACCGGCATTTCATCTCCGAGGAAGTTATCCCAGAGAGAAGTAAAGCAAGTGTGTAAGTTCATCTCTGAATGTTTGTAAAGCATTCCCACGTTAAGCTTAACAACCGATATATGGAGCGACTGCCTCTTCTCTCTCCCTCCCTCTCCTGCCGCTACTTCAATCATGAAACTGATCAGTGATCAGCTGATCGGCTTTTCTGTCGCGAGTCCGTCTCTCTTCTTTGTTTTTGGCCCACTTCGCACCAGAAAGAGGAAACCAGCGGCTGAACAACAGCAGCACGTTTAAGCTTGATAAGCTGTTGTTAGAATTTATTTAATATTACTTTCTACACCAGGATCCTTTTCTACGTAGCTGACGGCTGGTAACTGTGCAGGGGCGGGTCTAGCAAAGTTTAGCCAGGGGGGCCGATAGGGCATGAACAGGGAAAAGGGGGCACAAAGAAATACTTTTCTTTCTTATTCTCATTTAAAATGTCTAGCTTTCAATAAATAATTATCTGAATCTTACACCCAAAGTTTTAATCTGATGTAAAATGTATAGAAGTCCATTACTGTATATAGTAACTATTAAGTCTAATATACCCTAGTAAGCTATACTACTTTTTCCTTTGGGAAGGTACCATCTGTGCAGTCTGCAGTTCTGTTGAAGAAAGATGTTGAATCTATTTAATTATTCTTGAAAAATAATTTAATTCTGTGCTTTTTTTTTCACACTGCATCAAATTAATGTTGATTACGTCGATTAAGCATCATGGGGTGGAGGGTGGGGGGTGGTTCCCTATTTTTTTTTGCTGGGAGTTTGCAACCCTATTAGTTAGGTTGCTTAATATTTCTGCTAAGTACTCTTTAAAATACCAGAATAGGGAGGATGGAGTAGGTTTAAGTTTATTAGATTGATCAGTGTTGCTGAACTATGAAATATTTTGGGTGCAGTGTATTTTTTACACACAGGTATAACAGAATAGCTTTAGTGTTGTTGTTTATTTAAACTTGAGTATGAACTTATACAAAATGCAGCAAGATATTAAAAAAACAGCTTTATTGATTAAAAAACACACTATATCGGATTCATATCGGTATCGGCAGATATCCAAATTTATGATATCGGTATCGGTATCGGACATAAAAAAGTGGTATCGTGCCATCTCTAGTATGTAGGCAGTAGCTGTATGAGAAGAGCTAATAAAAAATTGCTAGTGTCCCCACGCTGACCTTAGCGAATGTTCACTGATGTTAAGTTTGATAAACCCATTCGTAAAGTCTTCATGTCTTTACTGATTAGTATTTTTGTAACAGATTATATTTTTGAATGTTTCAAAGTTTTGCAATGGCTTTCATTGGTCTAACTGATCATTATAAGGTGAAGGATTTTTTTTTAAAGTTTGGGGGTTTGTTTTGAAAATTTGCATCTGTACAAGAGGATTAAATTTAAGGCACAAATTAATTGTAAAATTACTAACAACTAAATCTGCAACAGAATATACTGAGTAAATGTCAGTGGCAGACTGAAATGAAGAAGTACTTTGTTCACATATCTGCAAGTTAGACTTTTCCTATGATTTGGAGTATGAGCGAATGAAAATTTGCCAACTTACACTGGGACATACTAGAACAATAAGGACACAAGACAAAAACGCAAGCTACGGATTCTTACAAAGTTTTGGTGGATTTTTCCCCCCCATTCTTAGTCCTCAATTCATTCACCCCAGTTTTCTTAAAACTGGTTACATACTGTAGAAGTAGAGAGGTATAAATAAGTGTGAGAGAGAAAAGGAGTGATCGAGGGAGTAATGGAGAAAGGAAGACAGACATAAAAAGTGGGGGATGGTGGGTTCTCTCCTCTGTGCACTTGGGTGATTTCCCCTTGCCTGATTTGCAGTGACAGGCTTCCCAGCATGCTTTGAGCAGCCCTCAACTGCTGCCGCAAACACGCACGCGCATCCGCACGCACACTCTCACACTCGTACCAGATGCGTTTGCACTCATGAACACACATCAAAACAATTGTACATGTAAATGTATTTCATAACCCAACCAGAGATTCTCTGGCTGGTTGAACAGGGCAAACATATATTTGAACAAGGTGTGCAAACAATATTAACTGCAAATTAAAAAGAACATTCTGTTTTGTTTTTGCAAAACAAAATCATTAAAAAAAATTATACATCCTCACACTCATGTTGCATGAGCTTAAAAGCCACCTGCCCTCACAATGCAGAGGAATGTGATCACTGCTGTGATGTGTGATCTAAATAAAACATGCTGTTGGATGAAAACAAAATCTGCCATTGAATGTTTTCAATCTCATCCCTTCATCTGTCACAACTAGAGCCGTCTAACACGAGGGGGGGTGGAGGGGGGGTGAGAGGAAAAGCGCAAGAGTGAGTGGGAGAGTTCGAGAGGCACTGCTAAAAATACCCAACTCGCTTAAACTGACCTTTATGCGTGGAGGGTGTGATAGAGTGACAGAAAAGAGGAAAACATGCTGGAGAAAGAGGGAAAGATGAAACTGTACAGAAAAAGTGATGGTGAGGACGAGGAACGCAAACACAAACTACGGTGCCTGCCCTCCCTTCGTGTTTCCTTATTTCTTTCTCTCCAAGTGTCCCTTAACAGTGTCCTTTCCCCTACTGAAAGCCTTGCCCTCCATTTATTAACAGAGCATGCTGGCCACGGAGACATTGACCGAGGGATAGAGCGATAGAGGCAGAGAGGAAGAGAGAGTGATGGTGAGAATATCGATTCCCCAGTGTTGGTCTGCTCTGCTCCAGAGCCTCAGGGGTATGGGACTGGGGATGAGAGTGGGCGAGGCGAGAGGGAGAGAGGCTCTGCTGGAGGGGGGAGGCAGGGATGGAGGGTGGGGGCGGTGGGTGCGAGGGAGAGGGGGTACAGCGTGGCAGCTGAATCCCCCCCGGCCTGTCTACTGAGGAGCACGTCTGATTGAGCAGCAGCACACTAACGCGCACTGACAGTCTGGCCTGCAAGGGGGCTGCCCTGCCTCCATCCACAGCCCAGCCTCAGCCTTAATGCACTGCCTGTATGTATGTGTGTGTATTTGATGGAAAAGAGACAGAAAGATAAGCGTGTGTGTTCTTACCATGGTAGTCTTTGTAGAGAGGGTTGGTCTCTCTCTCAGAGCCTTTGAATGATTCCAAGGCTATGGCATTGTCACATAGCCTGGTAATGTTGCCCATTAGAGCCCGGTCCTGTAGGACAGAGAGAGACCAAGATTGAGGGAGGGAGGGAGGGAGGGGGAAAGAGACACAGAACATTAACAGGTAATTAAAAGCCTCCTGACGGGCCATCAGAGTTTCAATTAAATTAGGTCATCATTTCCTGTGACCAGGTCATTTCTGCCCATGGCTTATGTGAATGTGATGAGGGATAGAAGGGAATGTAGTGATGGGGCAAACAAAAGGAGATAAACCTTAAGTCATAGATTTAAAAAAAAAAAAAGAGAGAGAGAGAAAAGCATGGGAAAATGTGCCACACTGTAAATATTTTATTTCATCAAATGTTTCACGAAAAAGCTTATAGCTGGATAGCTGGTGCACAAACTTAAACCTGCACCCAGCAGGGGAGGACTGGGGAGAAGTTTGAGAAGTAACATAGGCTTGGAGTGGATAGCTCCCCCTACTGGTTTGCTCAGTGACTTGACAATAAAGTGGACAAATTAGGGCTGAATACAGTAGAGAAAAAGAATGAGGAAGGAATATACAAAAGGGTGGAGGCAGAGGGTAAAGGAGTGAAAGGGAGGGAGAGAGAGGGACATTGGGACATAGGGGGAGAGGGAGTCCTGCATTATTAATCCCTTTGCCTCCTGAATCATTCACATCCTTCTCTCTGTGTTGGCTGCCACCGCCTAATGCAGTTTTCATGCCTTCATGTCTTTTCCCCACTCTTTCTTCTTCCTTTTCATTTTTGTCCTACTTTTAAAGTATGCATATCCTACCAGTCAGTACCACCAGCACTTACAGAGAATCTGAAGTCACTCGTGCAGCAATTACAGCCAATTCGAGAGTTTCGATACGCATTATTCAACACATTATTAAAAACACTAATGGCACAATATGACTCAGTATCTGAGCCATAGCCCATGAAAAACTTTATCTGTACAAATCTGTTTAGAGGATTATAACTCTTCTGTGTGCACATAAATAGATTCCTTATCAAGGAGTGATTTATTTCAAACTTTCCACATACAGCAGCTCAGTTTAATAGCAACAGGGCAGAATGAGGTCAGTAAAACACGTACATGCGCCTCAGCTCCTTGAGTTTTTGAAGCAATAAAAGAAATGCTCCCTTCTGCTGAATATAATTCTTTATATGCTATTTATAATTAATAAAGGGCTGTAACAAGACTCGTTTGAGTCCTGTAATTAAACTCTATGCTAGCTCAATAAATTCAGATTACGTCAGTGCAAATCCCCTGAAACCCTCAGCTTCAGCTGATGACCACTGTCTGACAGGTCACAGAGAGGGCCCAATGTTCACTTTATGCTGCAACATTACAGCTATTGTTGTTTTCATTTGGCTGTTTGACTCAATGGCATACAACTAATGCCACTGGGTATACATGTCATCAACTATTAGACTGCAGAAATAGCAAGTGAACAATCTTATTAATATAATCCCAAATCAGTCTGAGTGAGTTAAAGATGACTTTCTGATGATCAAAAGTTGAACAAAATAAAAATATGAAATATTCTCTTGAAGATATGCAATGAAATAAAGTCAGTAACAGGAGTTATTTTGCAATTGAAAAAACTGCTCTGCTCTTCGGAATTACAAGAATAGGCAAGTGTTATATTCATAGGTAAGACTGCAGCTTATATAAATGGTGTAGAGGCTATGTGGACATCTTTCTGGACGAGCTGCAATATTTACGTCAATCAGGACAACGCTTTAGTCTGAGCACCAGGTGAGTATGGATGAGAGTATAGATGCATTATGGGGAAGACTGTGAACTTTACATTTGTGTGTGGGATGGGTGTGGTAGCAGGACCAAGTAAGATTGAGGGGAACCGGGCTAAGACAAGCTTAATTAATATTTCAGATGGATTGTAGCACTGGGCTGCTGTGAGTAGGCTTTCAGTGAGTTGTTCAGCTTCCCAAGCTGCTCAATAATGGATTGAGTATTGTAGGCTAGCATCGGTGGGCTAGCTGGCCAAGACAATAGAGCCTTGGCCAGGTAGCCCATTGCTACTAGTCTAGACAGTTTTCCAAAGGCCATACCTTCTCCATTATAACTATTTAAGAAATGCTCTGGCACAAAGAAACTCTTCTACCATGTCAAACTAATTTCTGTTATCAGTTTGAAGTGAGTAGGTTTTACACACCGCTGCCTTCAAATGATTAATCACTTTACTGAGTGAATGAAATTCACATTAATTGTATAACTATATTATATAACTAATAATAAGGTCACATAGCCCTAATTACCTCCATGTTGGCTTAGTTACTGAACACCTGATTCAGTCCAAAATCTCCTTCTCTCCTGTTCTTCCCCAACTCATTCACTTCTCTCCCCAGGGTGGAGGAGGGGGAGGGGACAGATTAAGGGTTTGGAAGCTTGGCCAGAGTGGGACAGGGGGACCGCTCCCACCACAGCTGACATCTGCTAGTTAGCCACTCTACCTTTTTTTGACTAGGCCAAGGCCGCTGTGCAGTGAGCACATATAGGCCTGGAGCCAGAGCAAGTTATGACAACACAGCTGTTCTGTAAGTTACTGACCTATATCTTTGTATAAAAGGCTCCGAAATAACAGCGTTTTCATGCTCTTGTGATTGAGTGAGCGAGTAAGAAAGTAGGGTGTTACAGTAAAAGAGTGGACAGGTTGAAACATTTTGGTAGAAAGTCTCAGATGGCTTTTCTGGTGAGTGTGCTTCTGTGGTTGACTGTCTGGGGGAGGGCTGTGGTTTGCCATATGCCTCAGCAGATGACTCCATCTTCACACTGAGAGGCCAGACTGGACACAGGCGCATGCACGTGGACTCCCCCCAATTGCCTAACCACACCACCCACCTCCTCCCAAGATTTACACTTACAACTCGCAACTGCAAGGACTAATATTAGTAAGACAATAAAATGCATACACCGGCTCACACTCTGCTTAAAACTCTAATTTTAAAAACAGCACCATAAACCCCCTCACAGATTCAAAGGCCTTTAAAATAAGTATGCAACTGACTGTGTTTGCTGCAAAAGCATGGCTTCCAGGAAGAGGCCCCTCTTAGGCCTGAGTCATACCAAGGTGACACTGAACTACAGGGTCAGGAGGATGACACAGTACAAAAGACTGCATACTATGCACTCAACTAATAAAAAAGACATAATCAAATCAAGTTTAGATTTGATTATGGAGGAAAGAGACACAAGAATAAATGTTTTTGCATGTAATAAAACTACCAACAAACCTCTTTCAAAAAGAGATTCTCAACCATGTTTAATTGTTTACACGTGTCAACCAGTGTTTTACCTGAATAAGATGAGAAGGAACAGTAACTACTGCAACTGACAGTGATGACCTCAGTAAGGCACGCAGTCCATAAAGAAAGGTAGTCAAGGCGTGGCTGTGCATGGGGTCGTCATGGCAACTCAGGTCATCATTCCATAAAGCTGAACCAAGAGAGTGAAGCCCAACACGCAAGATATTACGAGACATGGACTATAAGATAAGATAAAACAAAAACAAAAGAGAAAAAAAAACAGGGTCAGAAATACAGAAAATATTCAAGAAAGAGTCATGCAAATGTGTTTTATTTTACAGTACAGTCGAATGCAATAACACTGCTTCTGAACATTATCTGAGAACCGCTTTTAAATGATTTCAGTAAGCTGCTGTGGCCTTGGGTAGTATTCCCAAACTTTGGAAGAGAGCGAATGGACAGTCTGCTTACCAGCACAGACGATCGGAACACAGTGCCCAAACGTGACTGGACACAACTGCCCAATCACAGAAGCCATCTGACACACGCACAATGGACCTGTCAGACAGGCTTCCAATATGGCCGCCACCCAGAAACTCCAGCACATTCTTGGCACCACAGCGATGCGCTGCAGCCAAGGGGGCCTGGGTAAGGGTGGAGTGCCTTCCCTTGAAACCCCCCCACCTCACTACAAGAGATCAACGGTAACCCACTCTCATGGGCAAAGAAAAAAAGTGGCCAAACAGTGGTGGGATATATATATCACTGAAACTGAAAGAATGGAGGAGCCTGTCCAAAGTGTGAGAGTTTTTTAGCCTTTAGTACAATTGCCTTTTATTTGGGGTTTCGTAAGGGTGGCTCCTAATTACTGAGGTGAGAGCCAAAAGTGATTAACAAAGCCCTGGCCTAAAATCTGCTCACTTTTTGCTTTTTTCCCCCCAGTCTCTTCTCTTCTTTATCCCTCCCCCTCTATTATCTCAACCCTCCCGAAATCTCCTCTGCCCCACTCCCTCCTGCTTCCTCTCATGACAACATGACCTAAGCTTCATTTGGGTCTGGAGCAGAATCACAGGGATCTTAGAAAAATAAACCCCATTGTTTCTGGGAGATTTTTTTATAGTCAACTCATAGATTTCCAAACGACTCTTTTGACTTTTCCAATGTTATTCACCACCAGTGCTTCGTTTCTATACCTTACTATGCTTAAATATGAGTTTTATGTGCGCTTCCCTTAAGTCACTTTCTTTGTTGAGCAGTCTCTTCAATCACAGGTTTTGTGGGACACAGAATTAGAAATTTATTTCTATGTGCAGCCCAGCAGGGGGGAGCTGTGGTAACATCAGTGTTGCTGTGGCAACATTAGCAGGCGAGGCCAAACTTAACTCCTATAGTTAAGCCTATAGAAAAATCAGGGAACAATGCCAATAAGGTCCAGCCAGAAGCCAGCCATATAGACTACAACAAGCCTGGAACCCCGACCTAATCAGCCAGTGTTTGTGGAGGCTCACACAACTCACACAACTCAACGGAATCCACCAAAAACATGCCCAGGGAGATTAATCAACATTGTAATTTGTTATTTACAACTTATATTAAATCATCACAATATTAGCAGTCCCCCAAAGGCAGATAAACAAATCAACATAAAGATGCATACACACTATCATCCATACTGGCCTTTTTTCTGTGTGTGCCCATGTCGCCCTGTGCTAGTCTGCATTCCTGGACTGTGCCAACTGCACATCGGGCGGCCACACTGCTTTAATGATGTCAGCAGTTAATCTGGTGTGTGATTGACAGCGCTTGGGGAGGGAAAGTGGGGGGTAGGGGAGGTAAATCTTGTGCGTGAGTGACAGGGGGGGAGAGGTGGCTCCAGGTGACAAGCAGAGGGGTCACAGAATGTAGGTGAATAAGGCGTGCACATATGTGTGTGTTCATACATGCACATGCACGCACTGGATCACAAATAATAGAGTTTACATGCTTTTGTGTATGAACACTACTTATTAAGTATTGTTTTAAATTGACATGCTTGTTTTAATAAACAAGCATGGAAAGTGAGGTAGATAAGGCCACAAATGCTTCTGGCACTCTGAAGAGGACTGGTGATTATTCAGAAGATTTATGTCAAAGATAAGACACACAGCTGGGAACACACAGGTGAGGTCAACCTGAGCAGGTGAGAAAGAGGTAAACAGGCTCAAGCAGTGGTTCAAATGTGACAAAAAAGCTTGGGGTCACAGATGCAGATCTAGTATCTCCCTCTGTGCTACTCCAGTGCTTGTAACAAACATTTATATGAACAATAGCTTGTAATTAAAAGTGAGCTTAAGACGTGGTATTTGTAACCTGGTACAGTTTCAGAGTTCAGCATCGTTGCCATACACTGAACATAAACAATAATGCACACGAAACATGGTTTAGGTTATATCACAGAGATTTGGATCACCCAGCACTGATAAGTGTTTCTTTGAACATTTTAAAGCCTGCAACTGGTTGAATGAGCAGAAAGGAGCAAATTTAAAACTGAAGGATCGGTCACCTGAAGTGGATCATATTTTTATTCAATTGTTTTGTTTACAGTTTTAGCCAAAAAAGTAAACCCATAGAGTTACATCTTGCTATGTGTATTAGATGTTTTTGTTGAAGGGATGGGCTGCAATAATTGAAAATACAAACTGTAATTGCAAAATCATCCATTTTCAGACTCTCAAATGAAACAGATACAAAACAGATATAATACTGGTTCTTACCATGGGGGTAGACAAATCAAAGCCTTCTCTGTGAATGACCTCTTGAAGAGACTTCAGCAATGCAGAGTAAGACTCAATCATGCGACTGGAGAGAGCACAGGGTAGGGCAGAAAGAATGGGAACAGTGAAGCAGACACCCAGAAAGAGAACACAAAAGGGTTATTTAATATATGTAAATTGTCACTGAGACTATTTTGATAAAACTGGGCCAAGCCTATCACCACAGTAGTTTAATCGTCTATGACTGCAGCATGTTCTTCCTGACTGTGCTTTTCTGTGGCCACTGAAGCAGACAGATGATCCATATCAAGAGATCCAATTAATTTATTTGGTTGATTAAATTACAACATGACTGGTTCTCTGTCAGCTCCCTGAGGATCTGATTGTGCCGAGACAGACAGATAGACAGATGAGACGCGCATATGCACAAACATACGCACAGCAAAGATGATATGTGAGAAGGAGAGGAGAATTAATGGGCTGATATCTAAAATTAACAGGGAACAGCATTTTGGGTTTAATCAGGGGTAAGATGTGCACCACTGTCAAAGGGCATACAGTGTTATCAGAGCAACATTTAGCAACAATCAAGGGACTTCCGTGTGTCTATAGGATGGCCGACAGGAATGTTAACCCCATCTTTTAACACAAGACCCTCCACTTAAGAACGCCCCACCATTGTAATGACCACTCTGTGGTAACTCACACTGGGCTGCTATGTCAGTTGTCAATTCGACCTGCAGGCTACAAAAGCTGATACACATAGATTGGTCACACGCCAATAGCCATGTATAAAGAACAGTAATACACACTCGTGTTGATTACACTTGGCCAAGTATATCCATGTACTCTATTTCAGTTATTCAACACAACAATGGTGCCTCCTGACCCCGCTGTGGCTAATGATAGAGCTGGCTTGGTGAAAGAGGGACACCTACCCTCCACGGCCTCTCTGCCCATGCCCCAGCTCTGAGGTAGGGGGCTGTGATGGTGTGACATGTAGTTGAGGAGGTTGCTACTGGTTGGCAGCCATTGTGAGAGGCAGCATTGTGTTTTAGCTACCCCTACTGAGCAGCCCTCATTCAGGTACCAAAAAGGTCTAGGTGCTTAGCTACGGGGGCTAGTGCGTCAGCTAATTAGGATCATGCACAGGGAAGCTTCTTTATCTCAGCGTTCCTATTTCAGCAAGGGAAGAAAAGAGGAGAGAACGGGGATGCTTGGTCTTAAACAACAGGATCTGTATCACCTAGAGAGCAATTTGTGCCAATTATGCCTTCAAGTGAAACGGAGCAATTTAACAGCTAGGGTATCAACATGGGGCTTTGGACACGTGCAAGGGGGAGTAGCCTGCTTAGGAGTTTGTGTGGTACATGTGCGTGTGCAATGCACTGTGTATGTGAGCACATGCATGTGTGTTAATACCGGGGCGGGCTTGGGGCACAATGCTGCAGTGCAGGTGTAGTTTCCCGCTGTCAAAATGCCTGTGAGATCTATAACCCATTCAGACACTACAACAGCACCACTATGTCAGGCTTACTCAGATTCATCAGTGGACAAGATTTTTTTTCTTTTATGTTTTTCCCATTAGGCAATGCTGAGTTATAACAGCTAGTGGTGTCCACTTTACCATCCACACTTTTGAAAGTGAATGTTAACAAAATTCAGTGTATTGGGACAGTTGCTCTGCTAAAGAGTCTGTTTGCTGACATAAAAGAAGAGTGATACCATAAAGCCTCCTCCACATCCTCTGTGCTCCAGATTGCTATATTTACCCTGTGTGTGTGTGAGTGTGCCTTCGTGTGCGCTTGTGTGTTCAGCAACACTCTTTGAGTAAAGAGCCTGCATGACCTCTGAACCCTGAGTACACTCAATGCAGGAGAAATCAAACAGACGCTGAGCAAACAAGGCTCTTATTTGAATAGACATACGCAACCTTTCCAAGAGCCTGAATGACTTAGGCCAGTGGCACGCTGCTCAGAACAGAAGACAAACCAGCCAGATTTTAATGAATTTGCATCAGTATATTTTTGAATGTGGACATTTGACTCAAAAGTACAAAACAATGTGGATACTTTTGAGCAGGTATGCAAAAAGCAGAAAACAGCGATTTCCGCCTTAAAGATATGACATATGACTTTTTCATATTTTGAAGCAAATCAATGAAAAGCATAAACTCTTAATGCAAAATTTAGCAAGATGCATGCTTGCTTTGCTGCTATAACTAATAAAAACACATATAAACTTGACTGATTTGGGGAATAACAGAAAAATTAGGAAATGTTCCAATAATCATGTTTCA